>NW_026933908.1:0-5858 GCF_032062105.1 Saccostrea cuccullata
GCCGAGAACTTGTTTTATACGCAATAACTCTCCTCATGCCCCTGTGCTAAAAATAGCGACATGTAATACTATAAATACTAATAAAACAAACGGGGCGGGGAACTTTGAGAGGGGTGAGAGAGGTCCTGGGGAGTTTTTGGTATAAAATTACATTGCATAAGCTCAAAATCTTCTTGAAATATCGCCCAGAAATGATAGTGTTACACACAGACAGAATGTATAAATACGACCTTGAACTTTGACCTTTTGACCTCAAAATCAATAGGGGTCTCATTAGGCCACAGGGAGTTGCTATGTAAAATTTCATTGCAACAGCTCAAATGGTTCTAGAGATAAACGTGGAAACGAAAGTGTTACAACAGACAGAATTTGCTTATTTATTACCTTGACCTTTGACCTTTTGACCTCAAAATCAATAGGGGTCTTTTTTAGTCCATAGGGAGTTGCTATGCTAAATTTCATTGCAAAAGCTCAAAGGGTTCTCGAGATATCGTGTGGAAACGAAAGCGTTACAGACAGACAGAAAGACGGACGGACAGAGGGACGGACCAGGACGGACAAACCCAAATTAATATCCCCCACTTTTCAAGCGGGGGACAAAATCGGAGCAGAGCAAACACGGACCTCCGAAACATCAGAGGTGGGATCAGGTGTCATGGAGGAGTGAGTCTCCCCTGCTGACCGGTCACATCTGCCGTGTGCTCCTTGTCATGATCGGGAAATTATGGGAAAATCTGTCGTCAATTCAGTGCATAAATAATGGACTAACAATTAGTGTGAGAAACGTCAGTCAGCATTTGACTCAATGAAAAACTGTATTTGCTGACAAGGTCATAGTCACATAGAACTTACGAAATGATGATTTTAAATGAGACTGCTGATATTCTTGTTTTCATCAACTTGCTTGTCAATAATTTACCTCGTTTTAGAAATTGTTCACATGTAGAGCATGCTCTTGCGTATCGAATCAACTGAGATATATGTACTCCGTATGCAGGTGAGGAAGGTATATTGCTGCACAAGTAAGGGGAAGTTGACGATAGAAAAGTAAAAGCCGTCACGTTTATCATAGAGCTTGGTTGTTAGATTACCATTAACGTCTTTTTCAAGTAAAATATCCAAATATGAAACAGATGTGTCAGACTCTGTGGTATCTTTTATCTCAAGCTCACCAGGATATATCGTATCGACGTAGGAAAGGAAATTAACATTGTTAATTGACAATACGTCGTCGCTATATCTAAATGTCGAGTTGAAGGCCACACCATATTTTCTTCTTTTCACGCATAATATTTTGCACAAATTCTGCTTCATATGAATAAAAAAATATGTCTGCTAATAACGGAGCGCAACTCCGTTACTCAAAAGATGCTTAAGATACTAATTTGCAGCTGGAAGTAAAAATACAGAGAAAATTCATGACAGGTCTGGGAATCGAACCTGGGACGCCTGCATTACTAGTTAGATGCTCTACCATTGAGCTACCCAGTCCGATATCCACGGTCCTAAAAGCCCCAAACTGCTACGAATTCACAAAAGAAATGCAAGTGTTTATTGATTGGCAGATTTTTGTCTTCTGTATATCAAACATTCGGTCCAATTGATTTTTCATTTTTAAGATCGGTGTAATTGACTTTTTTTGTTTCCCACTTTCACTGAAAGTAGAAGTTATTAATAATTTTCTGGGATCCCATCCATCTGTCTGTCTGTGTTCGTTCGTTTCCAGATCATATTTCAAGAAGACTGGGTTTTCGCAATGAAATTCCAGTGCACGATGTTTTTTCGATATTGTCGACATCGCTGGAAAATTACCAGTCCTCCTAATAACATAACATATTCAACATGATAATGTTTGATAACACCTTTGTTTATTTCCCTATATATTACATTAATTACGATATTGAGTCCACATCTTGTTAACATTGCCTTCCCCTTTTCTATTGTTTACATCGTTCACTTCGTCGACATCGCAATGTTGGTCAGTATCGAGTCGAAATTGTATCAACATTGCCTTCTTATTTTTCTTGTTTACATCATTCACTTCGTAGACATCACAATGTAGTTCGATATCGAGTTGACATCGTGTCAACATTGCCTTCTTATTTTTCTTGTTTACATCGTTCACATCGTCGACATCGCAATGTTGGTCGATATGGAGTCGACATTGTCTACAATGCATTGTGGACGATGTCTACATCACTGTAGAAACAATACGAATGTAGACGATGTAAACGCGAATTCTTTTCAATATTGTTAATTGCAATGTCGACATACAATGTAGAAATAATAATAATGTAGACGATGTAAATGCGATATCACATCAACATTGTTTACATTGCGAGGTCGACGATGTAGTCATGTAGAAACAATATAACAATGTAGAAGACGTAAACGTGATATCGCATCAACAATGTTTACATTGCGAAGTTGACAATGTCGACATTCAATGTCAAACTTAATCACTAGTCATGTTACATTATCTTTAATATAGAATTGTAATCAATGTTATCATTTTGTAATAATTGTTCATGCCCCCCGTGGGCCCTTGATTGGTGAATAAACATAATAAACATAATAATACAATGAAAGAAATAGAACAATGTACACGTAAAAGCGATAACGCATCAACATCGTCTACCCTGCAATGTCTTCATAATAAATAAAAACAATGTAGACTATCTAAACACAATATCATGTCAATATTGTCGTCATTGCGATGTCGACAATATCGAATTGATAAAGTGAACTGGACATGAATGAAATTTTACGCTGAAACTCCATATGGCATTTAGAGGTCAAAGGTCAATGTACTGAATTTTTACAATCCGTTTGTATGGAACACTTGTTTTTGTATGGTATCATAAAAAAAACTTCAAGATTTTGCATTGAAATACCACGACTTCCTATCGTCTAAGTAAGATCTTTGTTGATTTAGAGGTAAAAAAAATCTCAGATCAAGATCTGAAATCTATATTTTTTCATATTCATATTCCTTTGATTGCTTTCCTCAACAAAATTTATTATCACAACTCCTTATGATCTAAAGAAAATTTCCATATATTTGAAGTCCGAAGGTCAAAGGTCGAGGTAATAAATTCATATATCACGCGGCATAAGGAAGAATCCTCTTGATTTTGAGGTCAAAAGGTTGAAGATGAAGGTCGGAAAATTGTACACTGCAAATAAAATCTTCCAGATGATAACTTCAGTTTTCTTTGAGCTTTGATTATAATTCCACTTGCAGTCAAAAAAGACCCATCGATTTTTAAGGTATCAAGGTCAAGGCCATAAATTCATACATTTTATCTGTGTATCACTTTTATTCCTAGTCTATGTCTAAACAAGAT
This sequence comes from Saccostrea cuccullata, assembly GCF_032062105.1. NCBI lineage: Eukaryota > Metazoa > Mollusca > Bivalvia > Ostreida > Ostreidae > Saccostrea > Saccostrea cuccullata. The sequence continues at coordinate 3,348 of NW_026933908.1, forward strand.
GTGTTTGTGAAACACTCATCGATGCCCCTGTATGGCAGCTTATTGCGAGGGTTGAATTCTCTCGAAAGTCAAACTCCAAAGGTCAAAGTCAAAAGGTCAACACTGTTGGTACCCAAAGGAAAGGTCTTCTTACAAGGAATACATCTGTGAAATACGAAAACCCTACTTTTAACTGTTCAAAAGCTATGACCAAAGTTACGTTTTAAAAAAAGTGGGTAAAACTCTCAGGAGGTCAAGGTCAAAAATATTTATACCAACTAAAAGGTCTTGTCACAATAAATACACTTGTGAAAAATGTCCTAGCTCCAACTGTTCAAAAGTTATGGCCAAGGTTAAAGTGTAGTATTTTTTGTAACAGTATGTCAACTCTTAGATCAAGGTCAAGAGGTCAAATTTGGTGTAACCCAAAGAAAGGTTTTGTCACAAGGAATACGCCTGTGAAGTATGAAAGCCATAGCCCCACCCATTCAATAGATATGGGCTAGTTGAATGTTGACAACAGACACACAGATAGACAAGCAGACAAACAGACAGGACAAAAACAATATACCCGGAATCTTTCCATTTGGGGCATAAAAATAATACACTTTTTAAACTGAGTACAAAATCGTGCCCTTTATTTCAAGTATGGTCAGTTAATTTTTTTTCTCTTTGCGTGTTGGATTTCTTTGGAAAGTTGTTCCGTCCCCAGACTTTAAAACTATGCAGAGGGCCTGCTCATATGTTTAAAGTTTTCAGTACTGAACTGATTATACCCAGTGTGCTCGGGTGCAGCGATGTGGCCGTTGAACCTCTTTTTATACGCAGATTCTTTAGGCTGTGTTTTTGTTCTGGATCACATACTGCCGACATTCCCCATTCTATAAATATTCAGATGTTCTGTGTGTGTAGATTTCACAACAGCTCCATACAACGTTATACTGTTGATTATGATCACACGAAATAAACTTAAAATATTGATAGACATTTAAAAGCATTTTGCAATTGACATCGACCCGACTCATTTTTTCCCACCCGGTCGACGAATTCAGACATGTTTCAATATATACCGATTCCATGACAGGGGTTTAAATCAGTTCCGTTGTAAACAACAGAGGTGGAGACGACCCCGATATACAGCGCAGAAACAGGTGAGGGACGTTATAATTCTTGATAATGGTGTTCATGTGTCGTGTAGATCGATAGAAAATTGGAGTTACTGGAATTATTTTGGATGGAGAGTAGTTATTGTCTTATCCGTAATTGCCAAACACAACACTGAAAAGTCAACTCAACCCTTTTCCATCAGCATGGTCAGACAACACTAGAAGGTATCTATTACGAAATCCGTACCGCTTTCACTGTGTATTTTGTTTTAAAGATTTTTAATGCCTTGCATGACTGATAGATCATAGACAAAAGTCAGATAACTATGGAACGCCGTCACTGCCTTATAGCATAAAACTATGCATTCATTATGTCAAACTATCATTACGTGATGTGAATGTATCTTTACGTTATGTCAATTTTTAATGGGGTGATGTAAAAATATCTTTACATCATGTCAATGCTGCATTACATGAAGTAAACACATACTTCCATTATGTCAGCACTTTATAACTTGAAGTCGGAAGTTCATTATATGAAGTGAAAATATGTTCACATTGTGTTAAAACTTTATTACGTGAAATGAATGTTTCTTTATATTATTTCATTTCTTTAATATGTGAGGTCAAAATTGCATTACGTCAAGTAAATTTGTTTTATAATTAAACTTATCATTACATGAAGTCAAAAGTCCATTCCTTTTTGAGAATGTATATGTCTATTATATCAAAGCATTATTACGTGATATGGATTTATCTTTATTTTACGACGAGAGCATCATGATGTGAGGTGAACACATCTTACCTTTATGTCAGTGCTTTATTACGTGGTGTTAAAAGTGTATAACATAATGTGAACATATCTTTATATTATATCAATACTTTATTACATTATGTCAAAACTCCATTCCGTGATGTGGATATATAATTACGTTATGTCAACTCTTTCTTGTGTGATTTAAAAAAATATCTTTATATTGAGTTAACTCTTTATCATGTTGATTCCAAAAGTTTTGATGTGAAAATACATTTACATTATCTGAAAGCTGTATATCTAGTACATGTATAATAATGATGTTGACGACCGTGTTTTAATGACTCGTAAGAGGGGGGGGGGGGGGTCCCGATTGAGTAGGACGAATTATAGACACATAATATCAGCCCCCTCTTTTCCCAGACATAACCTTATTTTAGAAAATGTAATGTTCAATGAAAGTACAGCCCCCACCCCCACTTATTGTTGAAGTATAGTCCACTAGGGGTAATGTAGTATAACTGAAAAATATAGGACTAATCGAGAATGAGCCCCCCTCTCCGAAATAGGATTTTCGGGCTTGGACAATTTTTTTGGCTTGTCGAGTTTTTTTGGGTAAATAATTTTTTTCTTTTTCTGGCTGACATCCTCTTTCAAATAAATGCTATGTCA
>NW_026933909.1:0-59003 GCF_032062105.1 Saccostrea cuccullata
ATTGTTTAAAAACATTTCATATGATTCAATAACTCAAAGAAAAAAGTGACAAAAAAGGTTATTGATTTTAGAAAAAATGTGACAAGACAAATGTGATATTTTCAATCTTTAAGTCGTTCATAACTCCTGGATGGAGATGATCAGGAACAGCAACATGTCACCAGTAAACACAGAAGCAAACAAGATGCACTAAATACCCCCACGATAATTTCTGAATTTTGAGGCTGCGCTTATGTCAGTCCATTTTGCAAGCAGTCCTAAAAAAATTTAAATAATTACTATCTTTAGGTATTATATAATCAGCAAAATGAATTTGAATTCGTAATACGAAAATCTTCTTACATCAAAATCTTTTGTCTGTTGATTAACCTTTTTTTTAATTTCAATTAAAGAACTTTATTCGGTAATAACCAATATTTGCCCCCCAAATCAAACTTTGATAAAGTTATATTTAATTAAGTTCTTAAACATGGGAGTATATGCTGACTTCAAAGCACTGAATATTTTCATAAGTAATGACGTCATATGTACGTAATGACGTCACAAACATGACGTAAATTTCATTTTTTTAATGAATTTTACAGAAAAATGTACATAGTTCGTCGATATTTTGAGTAAAAGTCACCGAGCACATGTGTGTTCAGGATCAATATTTTGATATAATGTGTATAATGATAATATCAATGAAATATGTCAATATTGTTCCTGAACAAACCTGCGCTCTATAGATTTTAAAGCTAAAATTGTTGAAATTTTGTCCATTTTGTCCTCTTTCTGAGAAAAAGGATATAAAATCGGACTAGTTTGTGACGTCATAAAAACAAAAATTGTGAATACACTGCTTTAAAACTATAATATTTTCTGTTAATTCATATCTCTCATACAATTTATTGAATTCAGCACATTTCAGGAAGTTTTCAAAATTTGACTTTTGTGGGGGCAAATATATGCAATATACCGCATATAGTTCTTTATGTAACATTATCTGTGACTAATGTTGCAATTCATTGTCATGGAAAACATTATACATTTTGTTGATTGGGTTCAAGGGCAACATGCTTGTTGTCGGCCTTAAGAATTAAATACATTTGTTCGCGGGGTCGATAAAACGCATTTAACTGGAGAAAATTTAATTTATTTATTTTTGGCATGCGCGTATGTCGAACATCAACGAATATAAATGAATTTAGTTGGAACCGCCCATTGTGTGTCGTCAACAGTCCAGCATCTCATTGAAAGGTCCAATATCTCATCCGCGGTCAAATATCGCCGCTCAGCACTACATTGGAAATATTAGACTTTTTATCAGCATTGATTTAAATAGGAATACATTTTAAAGGTAAAACAATATGCAACCATTGCTTTTTTTTTAGGTCAGTAGGATAATGATGAAGCTATGCAAGGAGCACAATATTGACCGAGCCTGAGGGGTTCGAGGAGATGTACATAATTTACTATTTTATGATAATTGCAAAACTGCATATCAGCCAAAAATTTATTAAATTTATATTTTTTATTTATTTCTTTGTTACTTCCCCCTGAAAATAGTACATTTATTCTATATTCATAATAAGTTTATTTAAAAGTATCGATGGAATAAAATTCTGAATATTTTTAAACTTATGATAATAATTATATTATCGTCAGTAAATAGACATGCTTGAAATTTATCAAATAATTTATCTTTATTAATTCAGGCGCGAGAAATGAAACCTTGCCTTCACATCCGGCGTAATGAGCGGACTCGTCGAATTGATCTCGACAATTGAAGTCTTGATCACAATTTAGCCTTTTGTCAATACAGATATATTCAAGAAACTCATTCTAGGAGCAGATCTTGGTCTCTGACTCTACAATATGTTGAATCAAATAAAAATCATTAAAAGAATGTCTTATGGCTTCCATTTATGCTTTGCATTAGAATACAAATCAAGTCAAATACATGAACCCTTAATTTTTAAATGAGTAAAAAGACTGTTCTGGACTGTTGTGACTAAGTAAAAGCCAGTGCTGATCGTAATTACCATGCTCTCTTATTTAAATGTTGCCTGGTTTCCTGCAGTGCTATATATAGACTTAGTCCACCCAAACCTTTATTTGTCAAGTACTTTCAACTAGGACTCGTAGAAAATTGATTATTGATATGTTTTTTTTATTTGATGTACATGTATGTATATCTTTACAACATATTTTTTTTTATTTTGTAGAGAATTCAAGAGTTAAGCCACATATATAATTTCTTTTGAATTATAAACTCTTGGGCAAGGATGGGACAAAACTTATTTTAAAATTATGCATAATAAATGCATGACTAAAAAGCAAAATTTTGTAAAAGACCAATTTCAAGAAGGGTTAAGCTGTGTTATAGGTAGTAATATTGTTCTTTTCCGTATGGATACAGGTTTAGTTAAGACATCTCTCTTTGAGACTATTACTGGGCCACATAATTAAAGGTAATATCTGTGCACTGTGTGCAGTGTGATTAATGTGTTAAATGTGTACACATCACACTGAGCACAGACTGGCAATTCTGGCGAGTTGGTTTTGCTTTCTCACATTTCTACTCTGATTTTTTAAATTATAGTTTTAATAATGTTAATTAATACACAACAAAATTTTTACTTTTCTTTAGTATTAAAGACAAAGATTACTTTGTGAAAGAGCAAGGGTGTGTCATTTAAACGCGTCCCGAACATCGCACGTTCAATATTTTCTTATAAAATAAGTCGTTTTATTATTCACGTATTTCCGTGTGAACTTTTATATAGCAACATACTTTAAAGTCACGATATATGAAACATTTAAGAAAGTGTTTACTGTAAATCTGTGTTGAAGCCCCTTTACAAAGTTCCACAATGTAAAAAGCAAACTTTTTTATTAAAGCCGTCGTTCCTGAATTTCATTTGTACATAATCAGGAGAAACATTTGAAATTAAAACTGACAAGACCAATATAGTTGAAAATATTCATATAAAATCTATAAGGTCTAACTGATTTCCTATACCTTGACTCGTGATATCATATCAGTGTATAAAAATTACTTTGTGTACTATATGATTTACTTATTTATTTTATAGGTAGAATGCAAGTCTCGTTGCCCATAAATTGTATCAATATAAGGTTATTATTTTCTTTTTATCTCAATTATGCTTAGAATCAGAAACAAATATACCACTATTATATTTTAATATTAATAATATATGAGTTAGTCTTTATATTTTTAAAAATCAGTCCATAATTATGGTATACTATGTTTTAATTTTATCACATGGTGCGACTACATGAAAAATACAAAATGTGTTGGAAACTTCCGCAATGTATCAGGATATTTTCCGGATAAAGCACCGAGTGTCATCATTGACTGTTTAGTCACTGTGTATATCCATATTTTAAATATTATGTACCTTCGTTCATATTTTATCATTAAATGTAATGGACTTACACACTTCTTAATTTTGCTCTGCTCAACCAGTTCATCAATTGGATTAATTGGGGAACATGTATGTCTAAGGTAATCATTCTGAAATATTGTTCATTACAAAAGCAAAGCAAAACAACATTTCATTTTAATATTAATTATTTTTCTGTCGTTTGTTTTAGTAAAAAGAATGAAGAATCCTGTTGTACAGACTACGAAGAAAGAAATAATATGTGTGTTGGTAAGTTGAGGCTTTTTAATAAAATAAACTCTTTTATAGGTACATGAATACATATTTCATTTATTATAGATATTGTCCTAAATGTTTTTTAGATAAATACTTTCAATTAAAGATTTCATACCTTTATATACATTGTTATTGCATTACTTATCCATGTTGACATAAAGAGTGCAGACCTGGATTCAGAGGGGATAACTGCAGTTTGAGATGTCCAGAAAATCATTATGATCAGCAATGTAAAATACAGTGCCAGTGTAAAGTATCTGAGTACTGTCATTATGTATGTGGCTGTGTGTCAACGCTCATCGAAGCTTTTAACGACACACAAATGATGGACAATGTCACCAACATGTAACATAACGTTAACATCACAGATATTACGCAGACCCTTTCAGTGGAATCATGTTTATCTTCAACAAAAAAATCCATCGAAACAACAGTCAACAACGTTGGAAAAACAGCTGGTAGTGTATGTTATCATTCTATATATAGCAAATTTTTTTTAAAAAATCAATGTATTTTTTCAGAAACAAAATTAGTCTACAAATATTGGCGTTCATTAACTACATTATGTATCAATTTTGTGAGTTTTCTTAAACAACATTTAAATCATATGTAGTAACATCTCAATTTCAAACTATTACGTCGTGATTGTGAGAATACCAAGAACATTGAGTAATGTCAAAATGACGATTTTCCTTAATGAATCATGACTTGAACGTTGTGTATCTTTTACAGTAGATGTCACTGAAATAAGGATTTACAGTACTGAAATAGACGATGGTAATTTATTTGAAATATTTTGATAATCTTATGTTTAAAAGAAATAAAACATCCTCTTAATTGCTTATATTAAACAATAAAGAGATATACGTGTATAATAATAACCCATATTCAAGCAACGTCAAGGAATATGGGATTTTATCTCAGTGATACATGTGCATTGCCCATTTTAGATTGAGTATGTGCTTCGCGGAATAATCCGGGTTGTGCATACCAGTTTTTTTTGTTAGAAATGCCACAGTGACTATATATACTTGGTACGTGACGTAATTTCCTCCTTTCTAAGTTAGCAGACGAGCACATGGTAGGTTGGTTCAGGCGATACAATCATTTCAATTTTGGATCGATATTTTAAAAAACCCACCCTCCCACCACATTCTTATGCAGTTCACTGTTGAAAATTATATGTGACGCGCCAAGCAAAAACCTCCCTTAACGAAGTTTTGACATTTTCAGTTTTTTATTGATTCTTATAGAGTTTTTCTTTCTCTTTCATTTGATGTATAACATGACATATATTTCTTTATATAAATATATAAAAGATCGCATGACAAAGACGGAATATTTACTTTGACGTACAGTGTAGGCTTGCGTAACTGCATGAATTTTCATAACGTAAAATCGTAAAATGACGTAAAGCTATATAATAATTAAGTTAATGATACTTATTATTAAACTTTTTATTTGATTTCCTTAAAAGTATCAACAATTAAGATTTTTTCATTGTAATAATAGAAAATAAACATTCTAAAGTATATCTTTGAGAAACAAAAGACGGGGGAGGGGGGGTGATGGACCGAAATGATCGTCAAGGGAAAAAAACAAAACTCATGACAAAATCAAAAATCTTCTCTTCCGCTGGCAGGTCTTCCAATTCATGGCTTTTTAATGCAGTTAGTGACAGAAATCTACATCACTGCAATAGTAAAAGAAAATAAGCAACATTTGGATTTAAAAAATCCTATTGTGGTAGTACAGACGACACACGTACGGCTTCCTACTAGCTTAGGCTAGTGGGATAACCTAAAGCTTATTCGGTAAAGCACAGAGGCCTCGGGTTCGTTCCCAATTAAGGATGACGTTTACTCAGGTTTCGGAAATCAGAAAGGAAATTTTATAAAGTATAATATATTAAATCAAAAACTGTTTTAAATGGATAAAATTACTAAGTTTTAACACAATATCAATTTTAAAATTTCATATCTTATTATTTGAAGAAAATATACAGGAACAAAAGTCAATATATGGTAATGCAGAGGAAATTCGGACTAAATTTTTTAATTTTTCATTTTTGTCAAAATCTTTTATTTCTTGCATCATTTATCAAATGTAAAGGTTATACGTTTTTTCAGACATCATTTTGCATATTTTATTTGCCTTAAAGCTAATAAATTATTTTTAATAAATAAATGCTATCAAATAAAGAAATTCAGAAATATGAACAAAAGCATTTCAGGCAACATATCTCAATAATTTGATCATTGACTCCATATAATGTTGTGTCATGGTGCGGTACTTTTTCTTTTGATGTTGGCCATACTTTAAATCAGATAGAAAACCTTTGGCTGAATTCCAACGTACTATAACTTCTAGGGGGCGGAGCTTAGCCATACAATAACTTCCAATTTACCGTACAATAACTTCCGACAGAATTCGATGGTTTTTAAATATTTTTTTTTTCAATTTCTGTAAGATTATACACAATATCTAGAGGAAACATGAGAAATCTCACAGAATCTACCCCCCCTTCACTCTACAAATGCATACGTAACAGGGATGGGGTACTAGTAATTGAACAAAAAAGTAATTGTACTTGACTGTAATTAATTAATTACAGTTTTGTAAAGTAATTATAAAGCAATTAATTACCTGATTTATAAAGCCTAGCTGTAATTTAATTGTAGAGAAAGTCAAAGTAATTGTAATTTGATTAATTACTTTTTAATGTAATCGACTCCATCCCTGAATTACGTGAAAACCATTTTCATGAGAAATACATGTAAACTCATTAGTTAACTGCTTTAAACAAAGAAATAAAAACAATACACAGATTTTCATTAAAACACGTACATTCAAATGAAAATAAGATAATTTAAATCTGACAATATTGAAAACACGCGCAGTTCGATGATTTTCTTAAAAAGTACCTGACTCCTGGGTTCCTTGAGTTACATGCACACTGACACATGTTCGTATAATATACAAGTATGCATTCGGACTTTTTCACAATGCATTCCATAATTTTGACACCAGTGGCTACCGTACTTCATTCGGATTTCCTCCGGACATGCAACTATATCCGTAGTAACAGTAATGAAGCGGATCATTTTGCGGACGGATCCAGGTTTCCAGTACCTTATGGTTTTTTGAAATATTCACACTGCTTAAATCAATTGCACACTCTTTTAACATCGCTTGACTTTCCAATGCAACCATCTCCTTAATTCGTACTTTCTGATTTGTTTGAACCGTCTACGATGGACCTAGGCCAGTGACGTAATGTCGCGTGCAGTTTGATGTCGAGGGAGTGGCTATGCAAATGACCATGACACAAGACATTTACAGACACTTTCTTTCGTTTGTAAGGAATTTATTATACAGAGAGGCGTGGCTGTCTCGTCTCTGCGCGACTCGACTGCCACGCCTCTCTGTACAATAAATTCCTTACAAACGAAAGAAAGTACTGTAAATATAACTTAATACCATGAGAATTACGGCAACTAAGGTAATATGAGGTTATAAATAATTTAGAGTTCTTATCAGTCAGATTTATTAAATATTCGATTAAAAATGGGGAAAAATATAAATATGACAGAGGAAATTCGGACTGTAATAATTATCTTATTTATGGCACAAACTCTGCTCATTTCTTTATATGGAGCAACTCTGGTCCATTCCTTTAATATTTCATAATTTAAAGACTTTTGTTGCTTATAATATTTACTGAGTGAAGAAAAAAATGGTCATATTGTGAAAAATTGAGGTATTTCCCAAGAAAAACTCAAGGGCCCCTAGCATGAAAACGAGGTCATTGACCTAGTTATTTGAAATTAAAATTTAACACAAGAATCATAGGTGTACAATGTGCAATAGGTGGTTTTTCGTTCTTATCAGTGGAATTTTTAGTCTTCTGAGTAAAGGTATACCTTAAGCAGAGGCACGTAATTTTCTCTGTTACACTATCAAAGTATTGTCTTAAAAAAAGATCGAGACAGCCCTTAACCCCCCCCCCCCTACCTACCCCCCCCCCCACCCCCACCCCGGGAATTAAAAGTCTATACAATACAGAAAAGATAGAAAGTATTGTCACAGTATCTGAAATTTTAAAGAGTGCGACAGGTTGTTTTTCTATCTAAAGGAAAAATAACATTTCTTTTACCACAAAATAACTATTTACATGTTTTAGTTTCGAATGTTTTAATACTGAAGACTTTTTGGCTTATTGAAAAGATATTCTGCACCCAAGAATAAATTGTACTTGTCTCTTGTAGTAGAGTTTGGTCCTTTTCTTCTTCGGGTGTCGTTATGAAATCAGTCTTTCATTCACAAGAAGAACTTAAAAAGTTGTCAAACTTGTTTCCAATGCGTATGTATAATTCAATAAATGCATATTTAAATCAAATCAATAAAGATTAGGTGCATCAAAGTTTAAAGTGGCCAATCATTATTTCTTAGTAATTTTTTAACATTTGATTCATTTTTCCTGGCCTTCCGTTTCCTATTTTATATTCATGTTTAAATTATGGAAAATAAATATATTTAGAATTATTTTCGCAACTAAATGCATCTGCATACTTTTCGGTGAATCAGAATGTAACACCAATCCCCACCTAATAAAATATATGTATTTTTAAATCTTGTTAAATAAAAAAAAATCTGCAATTTATATGTATGAAGTTAATCATGAATTAATTTTGAACCGATCATTGTATATAAGTCGAATAACAAACCACAATACGAGAATATATATGATTCCCACAAGTGACACGTACACTCCACAACTTCATTTCTAGGAATAGAATGTAAGGCTTATACTAAGCTTCACTGTTACCTTCCTGAGAAAGTACATGCACACATTATGATTTATTTTAATCATATTAAATGCTAGTTGCATTTTAGTATTGGTTAAAACATGCATTTTAAAAATAGCAACAGAAAGTAAGAGAACGGGTAAAACATTCTTATCGATCATCGTAAACTGGAGGGGGCATGTCTCAGCTATGGACATTCACGCTTAATTGATTACCTGAACTAAACAAGAACAAGGCACTCATGTACAATCTTAAGCTGTAACTTTTGTTATTTTTTTTTTAAATAATTAATTGTTGTAATTTATACATTTTTTATACACGAGAAGCTGTACATGTATGAATGGGTTAGTTGATCAAGCACGCAATATTCAAGTCGACCAACATGTATCTTTTTATGTTCGATAAATCCTTTATCTTAGAATATATAGCGATTTGATCATTGACTTAGTAAAATATACATTGTATTCAGATATTTATATCCCCCAACTTCCATATATCTTGAACAAATATAGGCATATTACCACGGATTAATATATTATGCATAGGCGTCGGAACCGGGAGAGGGGGGCTAGGAGGGGCTTCCCCCTCACCTTTTTTTCCCAAAGATAGACTTAGTATAGACATTTTGGACATTGCTGCTTGGGCTTAGCCCCCCCCCCCCCACTTTCCATAGACATGTTGCAGTATAGGTTTAAAATGGGGAAAGTGGTGGCGTTTGGAAAAAATTTTGGTACTGGAATTCGAACCTAACCCCCCTCCTCCCGTAATAGGATTTTCGTGTGTAACCAATGCACATTTCCTTTTTTTCTTGCTTGTCAGGTCTTTTTGAAGGTATAAAAATTTCTTATACCTAGCCCCCCCCCCCCCCCCCCACTTTCAATTTGCTTCCGACGCCAATGTTTTGTGCAGATTTGTACCGTACTAATTTTGAATTAAACTGCCCATACATGTACATGTTCAATGCAACTTTTGCAGGAAAAATTTATTGACATTGTTAAAGTTTATTACATGTATACATTTAATAAATTACGTGTAATTGGTAGCAAATTTTCATAATTTGAAACGCATATACATATTCATTTAATTGCGATTCAACAGAAGGAAACAGGCGCGGATCCAGGAATTCAAGTTAGAGGGGGCGCCAAAAGTAGGCAAGGGGTCTGGGGGCCGCCTTGAGGCCCCCAGTGGGTCCAGTGGTGGGGGACCAGGGGGCGAAGCCCCCGGAAGCTCCTGGGTTCTAGAGTTTTTGTAGGGTAAAAATGAGGTCTACCAAGTAGATATATTTACATTTTTTAGACGAAACTGTGATTTACGTTATCTTTCACAATTTAGGGGGGGGGGGGGCGCGCCGGGTGCGCCCCCCTTAAATCCGCCACTGCGGAAACAAGATTATTATTTTCCAAGGTAGATGTTAAATCATGAAATGTTGGTAGTAAAGTCTTTGTCGGGGAAATAATTACTACAGGTTAAATAATCCTTAATACTAAAGGTTAAAATAAAATCATTAAAAAGAAAGTCTTTAACCGCTAAAACGTTTAATGTATACTTTCATACTGCATTGATGTTTTAAGTAAAGAAGGCTGAATGAGCACCGGAGACAATACTACATGTACATGCAACAGCCTGATTCAGCGATTTTATAAATGACCGAAATTATGTTGTTTTCAGGAATCCAGAACTCCAGAATCTTCGTTAGTACATGTAGATAAACCATGCACAAAATAATAATAGGTGGGAATGTTTTGAAAGTGTTCAAACAAATTGTATGAATTTGTAACAATTTGTATGAATTATTTATACAGGGAAATGACAACAAAATGTTTGTTTTAACCTTTATTTTGGCGAACATTGGCCGTGGCATAGTAATTTGTGGGATGCCAATTAATACACACAACTTTTGGGCAAACCCACACAAATTCAACAAAATTCATCAACACAAACAAGTCATATGTGCAAAAAATGACCACCCCGGGTAAACCGCGGGTGGTTACTTATTTAAGGTTACTTATTTAAGTGTAATTAGTTATATGCACAATTCAAGCACAAAACAAATTATATCAACATATCAGCAAATATTTTACATATAAAATGGTTCAACATTTCAACCCCCTTCACAGTTCAATGGTGAAAACTTCACAACAATACAAAGTTTCTGTAGGCCTCAGTTGCTTTGGTGTGCGCAAACGCCATTCCTGTACAGGTTATGCCACGACATATTTCACGAAGACGACATCCAATGCAACAGATTCTGTAAAATACAAAGAAAAAGCCAGCACCAAGAACCAAATATGCAATCATTTAAACTCCAAATTATGGGAATGGGTGGGTGGGATATTTAAGGCAGATGCAAAATTTTTCTTACAAATATTATGAAAAAACTTGACAAAGAAATATTCAACCTACTCTGTATCCAGCAAGTTGATGAAAAGAATGTTGATCCCGAGCTTTCCGACTTATATATACCCAAGGCCGCAGGCCGATCCCGACCAAAAAATTAATACCTTTTCCCGTAAAATAAAGTCATCTGATTTTATATGCATAAAATAGATGATATTATTTATACAGGGAAATGACAACAAAATGTTTGTTTTAACCTTTATTTTGGCGAACATTGGCCGTGGCATAGTAATTTGTGGGATGCCAATTAATACACACAACTTTTGGGCAAACCCACACAAATTCAACAAAATTCATCAACACAAACAAGTCATATGTGCAAAAAATGACCACCCCGGGTAAACCGCGGGTGGTTACTTATTTAAGGTTACTTATTTAAGTGTAATTAGTTATATGCACAATTCAAGCACAAAACAAATTATATCAACATATCAGCAAATATTTTACATATAAAATGGTTCAACATTTCAACCCCCTTCACAGTTCAATGGTGAAAACTTCACAACAATACAAAGTTTCTGTAGGCCTCAGTTGCTTTGGTGTGCGCAAACGCCACATGACAGCGAACAACCGAAGGAGAGTTCGCAGTCATCCCACACATGGGGGAGCACCCAAGCAACTGACAAAAAGCCCCCACGGACCAATGTTCTTGATGTTTTGTTTAAGGATACACATTTCCTTGCTTTGACAGGAAAAATTCTATATTATATTATTTAGAAAGAGTTTATTTCCTAGGTCATTAAGGTGTACTCCATCTTGCAACAGAAATTGCGATATGTTTTTCAATAAATCAGGGTACTTTATGTAACAACCCCCCAACTCTAACACTAATGAAGCAGCTACCCTATTGGCCTTAAGACGGGAACGCTCCATTGCTTTATTGTCCCCCGAATACCTCCATTTATTTCGTGGCAGCATCTGTTACCAAACAAGTGTAGAATGTGGAAAGCGAGTCTTGATAATCTTTAGATGGGATTTAATTTTCTCAATGAGAGTATACAGATCAATTGATCCTAAATCGTTTGCCCCACAGTGAATAACCAAAAAGTCTGGGGATTCCTCATATTCTGTCAGAAAAAAGAGCTTTCTTTTAAGTCCCAAAAAATTCAAACCTGAATATCCCTGCCACCAGATATTTATTTTCAATCTATCCAATCCAAGATTTGTTCCCCCCGGTCTGCATACTGATGCCATCATTGCATTCTTAATAATAGAGGAGCCCACACACCAGACTTTAACTTCAGAGACCTCTACAAATGTATGCAATAATTTGAATAATTCTTGTTATATTTACAAAATTACAACTTATTTGCCCCCAAATCTGCCCAACAGGACATCTTATGTACGATTTGTATGCCCTAGACTTCCAACGCCCTGCTTCCATTATGACATCTTGTGAACACCCCGCTTCAAATGCTGCAGTGGCTGCCCCGATACGAAATGAATGGGCCCTATAATGCCCCTGAACCCCCAAAACCTGAAGTGATTTTTTCAAAACCGAAGAGAACTGATATCTGGTAAGGGGATTTTTTCCACAGTGGATAAATAAAGGCCCTTTAATTTTTGGTCTTACTGCAAGATAATCTATCAAACTTGCTACTGGACACAGGATTCCCCCACTTTTATCAATGGCTAAAGAAACCCCCTTTCTATCCTGATCACATTTTGACATTCTTATGTGTACAAAAACCTTGGAGTAATTAGCTTCAAATTGAACATCAGTCACTTGTAAAATTGTATGAACACTATTACCAGCAGACAATGTGAATTCCCCTATTCTGAGAAAACCAAAGAAGGCTAATATATAAGCAGCTCTGAACAATTTTGTTTCATAACTATTGCTACAAATGCTCGATAAAACCCTAACAACTTCAGTAAGCAACTGCAAGGTTATAGGTAGCCTTGCATCTGCAGACCTACCAGTTCTTCTCATACCCTCAAGAACCTTTACAACCAGAAAGTTCTTTGTTTCATCAACCCAATTGTGAATTTTGCATTGAAAACTAATAGAAGATAGATAAGATTTTGCCGTAGCATAGGAACACTTCTTAAGTGACAGATAAGCAACAAAGTGAACAACATCTCTAAGAGGTGGGGGCCATGAAATTTCGTACCCAAATTCTTTCCGGAAATTATAAAATGAATTTTGTCCTGTTTCGTATGCTGTCTTAGTGTTTTCAGAGATTGAAGCATCTAGCAATTTATTCATTTGAATCTGTAAATCATGTTGACTAATTCTACTGGAAGAGGGTCTGGTCTGGTGCTTGCCTCTGGTGCTAACGTCTTGAAGCGGAACCACTGTTTGCGAGAAATAGAATCTGCAATTTTGTTATCCAAGCTACTAATGTGATTTGGCCTAAATATAACATTATTGATCATCAGTCTAAGAACCAAATGTCTTACCAATTCCATCACTCTTTTGGACTTGGAAGATTGGGTATTGATGACACTAACTAATGAAAGGTTATCAACATGAAACTGAACTTTTTTATGTAACAACCTAGGTCCCCATATCTCTATTGCTAAAACTACTGGTATGAGCTCAAGAAAAGTCATGTCTCTCAAAATTTCTTGGTTGTTCCAATGTTTTGGCCATTGGAGAAAAAACCAACTTCCACTAAAGTAACCACCACAACCTAAATGACCTGAACCTGCACTATCTGTAAATAACTGTAAAATGCTAGAATCTTCCCACACAGTATTAGGAAAATATGCAACCCCATTGAAATGGTTCAAGAACACCAGCCACATTCTAAGGTCACTTTTAATTCCTACTGATAATCTTATATGATGATGTGGCTTGAAAACTCCACTAAATGCATCATACATTCTTCGAATAAAAGCTCTACTAGATCTGATTGCCTTTGAGAAAAAATTGAGCATTCCAACTAAAGACTGCATTTCTTGCAGTGTAACTTTTTCCCTATCTAAAAAATTTTCAATCAGACTCTTCAGGATTTCTAACTTAGCTTCTGGGATCTTAATTGTCATCTCTAGTGTATCAATTTCAAAACCTAGAAATATTAATTTTGTTGTTGGACCAGAAGTTTTCTCATGGGCTAGAGGTACCCCTAAATCCCCAGCTAAGTTACTAAAAGTAGACATTAGAATTTCACATTCATCACTACCAGACCTACCTGCAAAAAGGAAATCGTCTAAATAATGATCTAATGTATTCAATCCAGACTTGAACTGAGCAAGCCAGTGTAGAAAAGTTGCAAATGTTTCCCAAATTCTGCAACTAATGGAACAACCCATGGGAAGGCATTTATCTATGTAATATAATCCATCTACAGAGAAACCTAACAAGTCAAAATCCCCTGGATTTATCGGAACTAAACGAAAAGCACTTTTAATATCCATCTTACCTATCAATGCGCCCCTTCCCAAATTTGCAATCATATTGACTACACCATCAAATGATGCATACTGCACTGTACATAAATCTGGGTCTATAAAGTCGTTGATCCCCTGGGAACTAGGATAGGATAAATGGGTAATCATTCGCCACCCTCCATCAGATTTAGGGACAATACCAACTGGTGAAATATGGAGGTTAGAAATTGGAAGTTGATCAAAAGGACCCATGATTCGGCCAAGCTTTATTTCCTTACTTATCTTTTCCATCAACTCATCATGGTGTTCACTTGCAGACTTAAGATTTTTTGAAAACACATGACACCTTGGGCCTGTATAATTTATTTCAAAACCCTTTGAAAACCCATTTTTTATATAATTAGCAGCATATTTGTCTGGATATGGCTGCAAATATTCATTTAACTTTTCAACATTAATAGGGGAATTTCCTAGGGCCCATATACCTTTGTGGTCTTGGGGTTTGGGTTGGGTGTGACAAAAGGGGTCTAACTTGAGGCTGTCCCTGCAGTGGTCCCCTTGGGTAACTTGTGGACTTCCCAACATAATTAGATTGAGGGCACAAATATTGTGGATGACTCCCAGAACATTTAATGCACTTGTGCATGTACTGGCAAGAAGGTCTGTCACAATGACCCTTGAAGTTGAAATTAAAGCACTTGTTGTAGGCTGGGCTGTTCGGTTTAATTGTTAGTTTAGATTGTGGGGATGATGACATAAACATCAACCATAACTCATAGTCTACTTTAGACCAATCTATGGTGGGATCGATACTGCGGCGAAGTCGAAACTGCTCGTCATATTTTTTCCATCCCAAATCCCCCTCCCCACATCTTGATGCCCCGAGTCTTATGTCATGTAAATATTTCAGCAAACCCTGGTAAGATTCTGGGTGGGCTGAAGCATAAATGCTAGAGTAAACTAAGAATGCATCTGTCCATTTACTGATATTTTGAATCTTATTGCTAGGTTTAACAACCTCTCTTGTGACCAACTCCCCTTTTTCATTAAAAAATATTTTTTTCTCTGAAGATTCTGTCAGGGAAGTGTTATCAAGCAACAAACTAATCTCTATGTATGCTGAACTAATGATTTTAGACTTCAATGAGTTAGAGACATTGCTAGCCAATAGTGAATGAATGCTATCTACATATTGATTCTCATAACCAATGCTTGTACCTGATTGAGATTCAATGGCCAAAGCAGGCACAGGTGCTGGGGCCAGTGGGGTAGAGTTTGACTTTCTGGCACCAACTACATTCTCTTGGGCGGCGATGCTTCCTGAAGGACCTGGTTCCTGAACTGTATGATTATCGTCAACCTCTATCGCTACCGCTGGTCGCTCTTGTCTTGACCTCTTTGACCTTGATGCTTTGCCCTCGTTGTCTCTCAGTCTGCAATTCCGCTTAGTCTTATTTTTGGGAGGCATTTCCGCTCGTTATAGTAAATAACAAACAAAAATTACTAATTGTAATTCACCAGATACAAATTTTTTGATAAATTTGCTACGGGCAAAAATTTGCAACAATATATTCAAAATGGCTGTCGTGTCACATTTAATCGGGCTGTAAATCCAGCACAATCCAGAGAAAATATATACGTTGGATTAAAAAAGTATTAAGAACATACAAACTTTATTATCCATTAACCAAAATTTAAATATATTTAAGGCAGATGCAAAATTTTTCTTACAAATATTATGAAAAAACTTGACAAAGAAATATTCAACCTACTCTGTATCCAGCAAGTTGATGAAAAGAATGTTGATCCCGAGCTTTCCGACTTATATATACCCAAGGCCGCAGGCCGATCCCGACCAAAAAATTAATACCTTTTCCCGTAAAATAAAGTCATCTGATTTTATATGCATAAAATAGATGATATTATAACATTTTAGAGATGTATCATGTTTGCCATTTTTACATTCGGTGTATTGAGTATAACCTCATCAAACAGATTATGAAAAGGTCGATAAACATATGTTCAATCTGTTTAATTCTCAATCATGAAATATTTTAGATAGTGGGACTGTAACTTACAATGTATGCGAGCATCCGTAAATTCAAGACAAAATTTGCACGAAGTATCGAAAGAAATAGAGCAGACACGCGACACAGGAGAAAGGGGGGGGGGCGAATTTTTCTACATTTTTTGTACAACATGAGAAGGTGTTCAACAATAAAATAGATTGAGAAGCTCAAAAGGTCTTTCTTCAAAATATTCATTTTAAATCGACAGCTAAAACTAATTCCGGAAGAAGCGACCAAATAAAAACTCTTTGTCGTATCTATAGAGAATACCTTTTTTAAAAAGTAAACTTAAAGCTGACATGAACTCTTAAAAAGCCATCATTTTTCATCTTTGTACGACTTACTACATTCCTGTATGTCTTTGTCCGCCATATCTCTTCGATTCCGCCATATTTAATTGAAAATTTTTGGTCACCTGTACCTGCTATATATAGCCTTGTACGATTGCTTCACTTGAGTGATTTTCTAGCCTGACTGTCGACATGTACACATCTCTGATAGCATAGTTTTTAGAAGTCCATAAACTGACCAAATACATGTTTGAAAAGTAAAAATTCAACAAAAAATAGAACTATACCGAGAATTAAATTATTTTTTGAATGCATTTGCTGCAATATAGAAAATAAACTAACACGGAATACATACATGTACACCAAACACCCATGCAGGTCGAGAAAACGCGTCAAACGCAGTGATAAAAACATTTACCTGACTACTGCTATCGTTACAGGGATGTGCACATGTCGAAAGAATTATCCTATTTTACTTTTATTGAAAAATGCATCTCAGAAGTCATGTAATCCATTGCTAACTCAACAGTAAAAGATGCTTGGACACACGTGGCCCATGTCGATCACTTTATTTGGTCAGGGAAAATATCAAAGGTTGAAAGCTCAGTGGGGCTGATTGAAAAAAAAAATGCAAGTAATTTTTTCAAAAATAAACATTACTCTTGTCTGTACATGTTGTAAATAAAATTTACGATTAAGTACATGCTTTAACTTCATCAAATTCATAAAAAAAGCAGGCATTATTACGAATCATTCACCTTTTGAATATATTTTCCCGTGATATGAGGGGGGGGGGGGGTTGTAATAAAACATGCATTACACTCTCATAAAAATAATGTTAGAAAAACGTCTGAAACAGATTGGATTTCTTTATGATCAATTATTATCAAATAAATACTGTATATTGGCTATATTAGACCTAATATAATTTGATTTAAAGTTATTTATATTTTTATGCACTATGAAAGAAAAAGTGAGCACGTTCACATACCCCACGCTCCCCCCAAAGTCGGAGTGCTGAAATTCCCAGAAAAAATAAAGGAATCGTAATTTCCTTGTAATATGCACATCTATACACATTGTGTCCTAAATATCTGCAAAGTTTGACGAAATTGTGTGCAGCGGTTTATGAGGAGTTGCGCTGACAAACTGCTCACCTCTATATTCAAGATATGGCCAAAATCTAAATGTAAAAGTGCGGAAATTCCCGAAAAATAAAGAATTCGGAATTTTCTGGTGATGTGCTAATCTACACACATATTGTCTCCTATAGATATATGCAAAGTTCGACAAAACTCTGTACAGTGGTTTATGAGAAGTTACGCTGACCCCCTCCCCCCCCCCCAAAAAAAAAGACTGACTGATGGGTCAAAAACATTATACCTCACGCGTGGGGTATAGTAAACGAGTTTGATTCTTTGGTACAATGATGATGAAAATAGAATTTAATGTGAATTAAATTTCTAGACATAAATAATTAATGATTATTAGAAAAAGCATATAGGAAGAGAGAGTAAACTCCTCGTGAGAATTCCACATTCTACCTAAAATTAGCTTTTTAAAAATTCTCTTGTCTGTTGTCCAAGTTCGACACATACGTTTGAGAAGGTATTCGAGAAAGTTCCGTATGTTCCCATTCCTGTGATGTATATTTCACGTTTATTATATCCCCCGCCTGAAAAGTGGGAGGTTATATAGTAATCGTTATGTCCGTTCGTCTGTCTGTTACGCTTTGGGGTACCCATCTCTTATCCGCAAATCCTCTTATACCACTTAGAGAAATTTAATGATACTTTCAAAGAATCTTAAGTTTATTACACATTACCATTATGCACCTCCTATTTTACTTTTTGATCTGACACGTATGGGTTTAGCGAAATATGGACTTTGCCATTATAACCATATGAGAGGCAGGGGGTATCATTTAGTGAGCTCAGTGCTCATAATACATGTACGTCTAGTTTCTCTTTCAATTTGGGCGTTTGGGTTAATTTCCTGTCCAAAGCAAAATTATTATTCAATTTATGAAGTTTCAACATCCCGCCTGAAAAAATCCTTGATCTATCCTAAGGCATAATAAATGGAACAGCACAAAGTGCGTAGGATTTTATACCTATCATTGCCCCAACGGGTGGTTACGGAGAGAGAGAGAGAGAGAGAGAGAGAGAGAGAGAGAGAGAGAGAGAGAGTTCAATATGCAAAAGAATAAATAATAATTATCCGTATTCAACCAGTGTCAAGTATCCCTACCCTAGCTTTTAAAATTTTCTCCCAAATTCACCTACAGAAATTATTTAAATGTATAAAAAAAATACCTAGACTATCAGGCAGGGATACTGAAATCTCGAAATACTTCCTGTAACAACATAATTATAAAACAGTTACATTCCTCTAAATGCACATACTTTGTGGTCGGAGTGACACATTTTAAAAAAATCTCAAAACTGAATTCGGCAGAAATGTCTGTCTTCCAAGAATATTTAAATAACGGTCATGTCAATTATTTTTGTATGCCCCCCTCCGTCCAAAAAATCAAATGCCTAAATGTCAATCTGAACAGGGGATGGCCTTTCTCCGTGTGTGTATGTGTTAAAGAATGTATAGATGTACACATAAAAATTTGTATTCTGGTTAATTGCTTTTAAGATTTGAAGTAAATTATTGCCGTACATCAAATTACTTGGTTTAGATTTGAGATTAGTACTAAAATAATCAGTTATAATTGACAAATGAATTTTGTGACGCAAACCAACTGCAGACTATATACATGACTTTGTATAGAATGTATATTAGAACTACATGTAGATAAATAATTCAAATTATAGCTTATGAACATCAGTTATAATACCCCCCCCCCTTTCAGCTGCGCAAATACCAAATAACCTCTTTCCACTTTTGATATTTTCCCTGACCAAAATCTGATCAGCACGGACTAAGTGTATCGTCGTGCTAGTGTGTACGGAGTAATGACAGTCTGTTTACCTGTTTACTATTGAGTTTTTATGGAGTTTATTTCTTTTTTGTGGTGCATATTTCAATAAATGGAATTCAGGGTGTATTTCTCTTGACTTGTGCACATCTTCGAACCGATGCAGTAACCTTATTACCAGGTATGGATACGTTTACAGTGTTCGAGGCGTTTTCTCGTTATGCATCAATTGCATAGGACCTGCAAATCAAAGACGTTGGTTGTTTTGTTCCCTATAAATGATATAATTTCAAAATGTGTGTACCTTGCAAATTTTACTGCTTTTTATTTCAAGTTTATTCTGCATAAATTGGCGCACTGTAAAAATACGTACTCATGCATCTAAATTTCTCTTCCAAACTTGCATTTTTTTCTTTTGATTCAAATCAATAATCATTCAAAAATATGATTATTATGTTGTTTATTTTGTTTTTGAAATGTCTTGATCACCTCATGTGTTCTCATATGCTTTACCATCGGAGATGTGCACAAGTCGATACCCAATCCAAAAAATCATTCAAGTGTAACGAGCGCATTGGGGTATACATCGTTACAATGAGACAAGGTATCTGAAAGAAATATGGCGGAATACGGTTATAGTTGGTATGAAACAAGTCGTACATAGATGAAAATGTTGCGTTTTTAAGAATTCATGTCAGCTTTAACTATTTATCGATAACAGTTCACGTTTTATTTATGTAAACGGTAGCGTTAACTGTCCCAACCCAGTTTATACCGTATAAATTGGATAGCTGTTAAAGTAATATACGCCGTATGGATGCTGATTTGTATGTGAAACAAAATGATTAAAGGATTTGAAACACATAAAGTGTAATGAAAAAATAATATTTCCACAAAATTTAACATTAAAACTCGTTGTAATAACAGAACAATAAAGCAATATCTGCAATCAAGAATTCAGTCTTTTCATGAATATTGATAAAGGAAGTGCGTAAACAGTAGGTCTAAATATAGACACGTATGTCCACAGGAAATTATAGACAACGAAGCACGTTGCATTTTGACAACGATTATTCATAAAAGGTTAATATGCGTCATAAGAGAGTATAGATGGTTGATACTGATTACATTTAAAGATAAGTTATATTAATAGTAACACGCCATCCATGTCAAAAGTGAGTTCTATCTCAAAGGGCTTACCTCGTTTTCTTGACGCCGTGTTTGTTTATCAATCTAAAAGTAGCGACGGCGTCACGTGGTGGATTTACTTAAAAATAGACATTATTCTCCTTGCAGGATAATAAATAATTATAATTTGATAACTTTATAACGAATTTTATTTAAATGGTGTAATTTACAGTATTTTCGTAACTTTTATTGGTAAACAAAATAAATAAATTTCCAGCCGTATTTTAAAATGGCGCACGTTATAGCGTATATTACTTTAAATTCATTCCACAAATAAAAGAGAAGTAATTCAGGTAAATTTTCATTGCATCGCTATTTAAATAAATATACCCTAGTTTAATGCTCCTGTTAAATTGCATGCATCACGATGAAACAGCTGGACATTAAATTTAAAAAACTATCTTTAAAAACTTGTTTGTTTGTCCTTTTAAAATGAACCGACTAAAATCTTTTTAAAACTTCCAAATTATTAATTCCGGAATTTTCTCATCCTATCAACAACTTTTTTTTATTTCAGAAAGTATGCCTTCAATCTTTTTCAACACTGAAAATTTCCGACAAAAAAAAATCGACCTACCTACCGATGTAATTTTTTTTTAACCCGAATAGGCCTTATAGGGGGAGGGCAAAAAGACTTCATTTTAAAAACGGCCTTACGGGAATTTTTCAGCCACCACTGGAAATCTTTAAAAAATACACACTTAATTGTGAAAAAGAAAGATCAAACAGACACTTGACGGAGACTAAGTTTTTAATGAATAAACTACATCAAATTACACCCAAGAATCTGTCTTAGCATATAAATAAAACAACATCCCCTTGTTCTACTGGGGAGAGTTTCTCTCAAGGAGACGTTTTTACGTCGCATTTACCTTGTTGACTTTAGACGCGTCTTTTGACGTTACGTCATAATAGACATAAGGGAGGTTTTTGCTTGGCGCGTCACATATGTGTGTTTTTGTTATCATGATACTGCCGTGTTTTTGCATTATATATTTCAGGAATCGTCGAGACGCACGTAACACAGCCGTCATCCGTCAACGTCGCGGTGCAGTTACAGATGTCTTTCTATCAGGATTGTGCCATGAAGATGATGTTAGTTCGTTATCGTCAACCCCACCTCACATAAACGAGTGCTGTTGTTAACTCGTATGACATATTGTGGCGCTATTTGCGCATTTACTTTGACATGGACATGACATGGATACTATTTAAATGGGATATTGGTCCATTGTATCCATTTTGCGTGGCGTTGTGCATTCGCGCAATTTACCCAGTGCACAATATTTAGCCCATTTGGGGTCGCCACATTTGTTGTTGATTGTTAGGGAGACGACCCGGCGGCCGCTCCCAAATTTGTCATATGTCACCGCGACCAGATACGCCAAACTTCAAATAAATCCTTTAAACTAATTAAGCGTTATTTTTGATAATAACATCTGAGATAATAAATGCTAATACTGCCATTCTCAGCATGTTGTCACTTTTAATAAATACCTATATCTTATCCAAACGAAGAAAACATTAACAGTTTATAAACAAATAAAAAGACCTAATCAATTGAGAAAATAAATAGCCTGCAGAGAAAATCATAATCTTTAACAAAGTAACTTAGTAAACATGAAGAAAAAACACGAAAGGCCATTTATGGCACTTCGGATTTGCAAAAGAAATGTGTTGAATCCAAAAATAAATCGTGAAAAAGGCAAACCACAGACCCTTGGAAATCAATATCAAAGAAAGGATCAGGTAAAGAAAAAAAGAAAGCATTCCCTGCATGTCGACCAGTCAAACCCGTCGTGGACCTTTTTACTTGATTCGGTATCTTTAAAGAGGCTGGGGTGGCAACCATTTTCAGACTATTTCAATCTCCCTTAAGAGAAGAGCTCCATATAATGATATACAAAAATGATCAAATTTTAAAACTAAAATGTATGAATTTTTTCTTTGCCAAATGATAGTTGACAGCTTAAGATACCGTATCTAAAAAATAAGTTAAATCTTGTGGTTAATTTGTGGTTAATTTGTTGCCTACCAGCCTCCTTAATCGATGAGTGTTTTAAGAATAAATGCATATTTTTCCTGGTAAAATTTCAATACTTATTTGCAAATCAATTAAAAAACAAAGTACAATGAAAATATCGATCAACCATTTGTTTTCTTTTATAATCTAACAGATAATGCATTCAGCCTTGTCTACAACAAAGTCTTGACTGTATTCCTTGTCGTACTGTCATCTGTGTTATTTGCCTGCTTGCTCCTCATTTTTGGAATAACTTGCAGGTAAAATAGATATTTATTTTTCCTAAGTAACAAACCAGTCATTAAACCAAAGCATAAAATATTCTACTGATTGTATAAATAAATGTATTGTAGAAAATATCATACCATAAAGAAAGAAGAAGGACATGGTAAGCTAATGATGAAATATTATTTTATCACCTATTCTTAGCAAGAAAATGTAAACCAATAACAGTGTAGCTTATTACTTCTCAGACGTACTTTACATGTCCATGTCATTGATTTTTTTTTCACTTATAAAATCTTCATAATCGTGCAAACTTGTCTCATGTGGATTAAAATTACTAAGAGGAAGATTTCAAAATATTCAAGTTAAAAAATCAATTTGATTTTGTTTCCTATGTAGAATTATAAATATCAGAATGTAATCATTTCTCAAATAAGAGTAGTAACGTACGTGATTTTAATGAAAAAATTCAAATTATTATTTTCATACTTTGAGACAAGTTTAGGAGTGATCAACATCTTCAAAAAGAAAAGAAATATATAGATAAATTCAAATTAGATCAGTTGAGTGCTGAAGAGAATACAATGTTAGAAGCTCACCATAGAAAGTCCATTGTACCGTCCACTAATCACAAAAAATTACATGTTTAATATGTTGAAAGAAATAAAAGCAAGTTGGTTATTAAAAACCTACTGAATCGTAAAGTGTACTACATATGGAATTGAAAATTGTTTTTATGAACAGATATACAATCATTATTGTTTTCAATGGAGATGAAAGAACATAACAAAACTTGTATTTTAAAATGAATATTAATTTCAGAACCAAAATTCCTTTAAATAAAATGCTTATTAACTTGAGGTCTCATTCTGACTGATTTAATTGAATTTATTACACTGTAGAAAGAAAAAGATGAAAATTATAATAAGAAACTTGTTACTTGATATTTCCAAATGATATTTTATTTCTTTTTATTTTTTAAGATGGTTTTCATAATGTGTTATATATAAAACCAAGAAGGAAACAGAAAACAACACTTTAAGCAGAGAAGATACGTCTGGAGATCCACTTTATGGATCCTGTGAGGACCCTTGTTATAGTACATTAACACTGAGGGTTAACTATGATCCTATACACCCATGTAATCAAAACGGATCTTCTGAAGATTTGAATCCCTATGGCTATACGTATGAGGGAGAGGGAAATGTGGCTGGAGTACAAGGAACGAACGACAATAATATTTCTGTAGATAAAGAAAGTGTACAACCGCATATGAGCTCACCTCAAGGACAGTATGAAGACCCGTGGAGAAACGATTGTGATAACTCCCTTCTGCGTCACTCTTCACAAAGGAGGTTTGACCTTATGCCAGTAGATGAATCTAACCGTGCTTTACGGGGAAAAGAATATGGACCGTACGAACTGGCATCTAGAAAGTAAATGTGAAAGTCTTGATCAGGATAAGTAACACGAAGATCCTATAAACGATGACACATGTAGGTCGTCTTATTAGTATATTAACATAAGTAAATATTAAGCAAATCAATGAGTGTCCTCCAAATAGAAATCTATAAAATGATTTTTTTTTTAAGTGAAGTATCTGCCTCACAGCAAAATTTATGATGTTCCACTCGTATTTGCATAAGTCTAGAATTAAACTTGAAAGCTACTTATATGGTGTCGCCGTTTTGTAGCCGTTAAAAGTTGTTTGAGTGGGTATAAAAGAAAAATGATTCCCAGGACCTATCATAAATTTACTTTCAGGTAGGTCTACTTCAGACATGCTATCAGATATACTATATTTTCGCAAAATGCAGCATTACACATATTAAACATAAAAGTTTAAGAATCACGCAATTAATACAGTATATATGTACATGTATTTCATGTTTATATGTATTTCAGAAAACCATATTCCAGTTTGCTAAATATTCAGACAATGAAAAGATTGGTTCATATGTTAAAAATTGTAAGGTGTCAACTACGATACATACATGTACATATTGAAGTCAATATTCAGTCATTTATTTAGACCTATGTTAGGAAATATCAGTAAAGAGGAAGAAAAAAACTAAATATACTTCAGTTATTCAACTTCCCCATCTAGATTTTTATAGCTGATAAGTGTGTCTGGTGGCGCAAATGTTTTGATATATGATTTATTATATAACGAATAAAGTCAAGTAGAACAATCAACGTTTTTTTTTGTTATCAAAAAATTGATGATATCAAATGCAAAAGCAAGATAACGCCTTTATTTAAACAAATGATAAATTATAAAATTCCAAAGATGTGTTTATAAAAGTGAAAGTCTTCAATTAATCTTTTTTTTGAAAATTGTCTATTTTCATTGTTTCTTAAATTAATATTTAAAATGTGGTCATTTGATATAGTCAATCCAAGGATATATCGACTTCAAAGAAAAGGATCTACTTTGTCTCCAGTCAATATGCTCTGCTATAAAGTTTATACTGTAGAAGTCTTAAATTTCAAGTGTCTAAAATTTCATGGTTTATTAGAAAGTTACCTTTCACGGTAGTTTCAATTTCGCAGAGAATCATTCATAAATATTCAGGTGCTATGCCTGTTTTTAGGAAGAAATGAAGTGAAGTAATAAAAACGATGGTTTAAAGTTCACGGAAAATTCTTAAATCGTGAACATAGTGAAATTAAAATTTCCGTAATGTTTTTCACTTCTACAGTATGTAGATCTACCTCATAACAGAGAGGGAGAAATGAGAAATAATAATGAAAAGAACTGTGTAGGGTTATCTCCCCTATCAAGTTTGAACATTTGTTCATTACACCTTTCTGGTGCTGTATGTTTATGTTCATTTGTAATAAATGATTGTGACACATTTTCTGTGTTCACTTTATTGGATTCATGTGTAATGAATTGGACATCAAATTTGATGTTGAACTTGTGCATGACACATGCATAGTGTCTTGTACAGTACTTTTACTGTTTATAACACTTTTATTTCTCAAAGGATTTTCTATTCCAGTTTTTAAACTGTTTTCAGAATTTATTTTGTCTACACATCGCCTATCATTTCTCTGTCTCACATCATCTGACACCACATCAGCTTCTACAACAATCTGACCCTTTCTTTTATTCTTTCCCATGCTATTTACCTGAGCACTGCCTAGTCAAAAATAAAAAAATAATTACACATCAACTTTATTTCTACCAACACCTAGCAAAAATATAAAAGGTTCGTATCTCTGGATACCTATAAAAATGAAAGGTATCCCACCGTGGATGCCAAAAATGTAACGCTAGCGGTTCTGCTAACTGCATATGGTATAAATGATTAAATCAACTTCCTTCATAAATGTACCTTTCGGAAAGAAGACATAAGATTATAAACATTAAACAATTAAATTTATTAAATACATTATCAACAAACAATTTATTTCAAACGACGACATTCACACCACATTCATACCAAATTAACAATAAAAAATTAAGTTTTAATAAATAAAATAAGAAAAATCATAGCGTAAAACAGACTGTAAAACCACCCAAAAATCTATCGTCTATTTCCCAATGTCTAATAATGAAAACAAGCCGTAATTATTTATAACTTTGACTTGTAAAACTTAACACAAGCTTTACTGTATTAAACAGGTTAGCTTGTTAAACTCCTAAACACTTTATTAAAACGGGACACAAGTCGTGGTCATTTATAACACTGACTTGTTAAACCTAACGCAAGCTTTACTGTATTAAACAGATTCAGGTTGTAAATACTACGGGCCAAATACGATAAGTCCGGTAATCTTTATTAAGTTAAAAGTAAAGTGAAATTAAATTCCGAAATTCTCTAATGAATAATTCTATGAAAAATTCTAAAGAAAAATTTACGTATCTAGAAAAATAAAATTACTGAATCTAAACAAAATAAAAATTGACTTTCGTTGAATTAATCAACTTTAGTCATCATAAAAGAGAAAGATAGCAAACGTATAACTTTTGTTCCGTAGTTTGCCGTAAAATAAAATTTAAATAAATGTAGAGTAAAATTGTAAAATAAAATAACCCTAGATAAATTAATTACCGGTACTGAAGAGAACTACTCAGTCATAGACTGTTGAGTTCTTAAACTACCGATCACGGACAATAGTATTTTACTTTTTAATGTCCTTCACGGTTAAATCCTATCCTAACTAAATAAATGAAAAATTAAATAAATTCCTAATTTAAATAAAAGATAGACAAAATTAAAAGTTATTATAAAATCCTAACAAAAATCTACAAGCTCCGTAAAACGGACCTACCAAATCAAAATAAGCAGAAGAGTGACTAGAATTATCGACTATACAATCAATAGGAGAACAATTTATCGAATAGATTAACAAGTTTCTAAACCGGAAGTACATCGTATAGAAGATTTCCAAAACTGTCAAACATGTGCCAAAAGAAGTTTAGACTGTTTACAGGTACCAAATCAATTAAGTAACACTAAACAAACAACAATCACATACTTTAACGCACAGTTATAGGTTGCTATATATACGTAAGTAATAATCTACAAATGACCCACTTTACAAATCTCCTGTCAAACTCTAATTCAGTTCGAATTATCTCTGTCATGTTTACATTGCCAACATACTATGATACCATAATATACTCTTGATTTCAAGTATTTATAAATACAGTTACATAACTTAGGTACAACTTTGCGAACAGCACATTCATAGTAAAACAAAATAAAACTTCTTCAATAAACAAACTTCATCAACCCGCTCCAAATCACTATAAAGCATGATAGCATTTTACAGACATTGACTCTATTTGATAGAGAAATCAACCCTCTCCACACTCACACAATTACAGTAAAATATTACAGTCATTGACTCAGCATGAATAAACACTATATTGTGGATTAAATAATGAATGTCATATTCCCTAACTACATTATATAAAAAAATTTAAAAAAAAAAGGGGGGGGGGGTCACATACACTACAATTTGATAATTTTATAAACCACATCTATTAAAAATCTTTTGTACAAATGATATCCATGAGTTTTTCATTTCCTTTTTATCATGTTGTTTATGTAAATACATATATACTATTCTAGACAATTTGTTTTCTTTTTCATTCACAAGTTTTGCCCAATATTTTATCATTCTTGAGTAAATATGTATGTGTAATGGAAACCTTCCAGTTTCTCCATAAATCATATAACTTGGGAGTGCTACTTTTCAAATCCATATATGTTTTAAATAACTAAAATGTACTCGTTCAATAATATCGATATTTTCATAACCCCATTTTTCACAGCCATATAACAATACTGGTAAAACTACTTTATCAAACAAATTCAATTGACATTTGAAGGGGAGATTATATGCTTAATTTTACGTACCACACCATACATCGCCTTTGGTGCTTGTTTGCTTAGGTGTTTTCTTGCTTTACACAACTAGCCTGTACGAGAAAATAAAATCCTCAAATAATTCAAATCCTTGACTACTTCTATGACACTGTATCTTGTTTTCTTTAATATTCACACATAATTTTCATTCTTCACAAAATTTGCAAAATTCATTTAATGCTCTCTAAAGATCTTCAGCGGTTTCCTCAAGAATTACGGTATCATCGGCATTAAATAAGACAAAAAGTTTCATTTTGAAGCCAAAACGCATTGCAGCTCGTTTCAGTTTTTTTCTTTTCATTTCGACATTTCCTTTGTTCAAGACAGCATATTAAAACAATGGTTTTTTTTGTTTTATAAAAAACAATGACATCATTTTATGTTCAACTTAAAATTAGAAAATGTAAAATTTTGTATTTTAAAATATTGATTGATTAGACGCTTTTTAATGTGTTTGTCTTTTTCCATTCTAACAATATACACTTTAAAACGTGACGTTTAGTTGTGACGCGGAGACACCCTTTATGTTTGAATCCAATTAAACAGTTTTTAATGAAATTTTCAATTTTGATAAAATTCATACATCTTTATGCATCTTTTAGTACATTATATTTGATAATATGACGCAAAATATTTCAGATATTGACCGTACGTTTTACATGATTTTTGGATCAGTCCTTATACATTTTATTTGATTCAATAACTAAAAAGGTACAAAAAGGTTATTAATTATAGAGAAAATATAACAAGTAAACTGTTGCGTTTTCAATCTTCAAGTCGTTTATATCTACTGGATGGGGAGGAGAAGGAACAGCAACATGTCACCTGTAAACACAGAAGCAAACAAAATGCACTACATGCCCCTCCCCTCCGATAATTTCGTTTTTTGCAGCTGTGCTTACGTCAGTCCACTTGGCAAGCAATTCTCATAATAAAAGTATACGGTTACATTAGGTATTAAATGAATTTCGCCAGAAAAATAAATTATAAATTTTAATTTTTAATATACGAAACTTATTGCCTAAAAATCTTTCTTTTTCTTAATTAAAGTTGTTATTTTAATTAAAACGAGACGTCTCCATATCAGTTAAATATTCTGGAGAGGGGCGTTAAACAATATACAATCAATCAATCAATAATTAAAACGATTACACGTGTAATTTATGTGGCTAATGTTGCAATTCAATATCAAGGAAACCATTTATCAATCATTACTCTTTTTGTGGTCAATATGATGATTAAGCTATATACATGTAAGGAAGACAATATTCACCGAGCCTGAAAGGCTTGTGCAGATGAGCATAAATTATTGCAATATTAGATCTCAGCCAATAATTATTCAACCCTATAAAAGTTTTTTTTATTTCCTTATATTTTTTTTCTGAAAATGGTGCATTGTTTTCTATATTTTTGATACGTTTTCTCTTAACTTTTTCCCCTCTATTACATAAAAAATGGATCTTTTTATGGATCATATTTGAGAAAAAATACCCTTATATCTCTTTAGTTCTAAATCACTGATGCATAGTTAGAAACTATATGTGAATATGTCTCTCAATATTAAATTTGATAAAACAAATTCAGTTTTATAATGCCTAACTAGGCAATAGATTGGTAAGTATATCCTGAGGCGTTATGATCAAGATTTTTTTCTCCAGAGAAAGAAAATGATGGCTAGAAAACTCAGTGATCTGTGTATCATTATCAATTCGTGGGTATATGACATTAAAATGTAGAACCACGTGTTGAGTGCTAAATCTAATTTATTCCAGAACGAGACAACATGGTAACATAATAGGTCGTACATAAGATTATTCGTATTTGATTAACTCGTACTTTTATACATATGTTACATCTCCCTTCTTTAGCTGAAATTTATACATTAATCAAATCCGTTAAATCAATCAAGTCCTTTCAGTTCAATAAAGTCAATAGTATGATTTAGAATAATCTAGCACTCATTTCATATATGAAATAAAACAATAATTGACTAGATATTTAAGATAATTGACTAGAAATTGGCTAGAAATTAAACATGAAACACAACCTAAAACTAAGTTAACATATTGGTATGAACCAGGTTTCATCTAGTAACACACAGATAAGGGATTATTATGCCATTAGACACAATCTGTGTGACCTAACAAAATCAAACACTTCAGGATCAATCTTGGAGGCGCTTTGGTGTTTTCACAACTCTACCACTCCTGGTTGTTACAACGGATGGATCAGCTTGAGTTTGCTTGGGTTTGTTGAGAGTCGGTCCATGAACAGGTGGAATAGGCTTCACAGGAGACTTCGGTAAAGGATCGCGGTTAGCTGTTCTTGGTTTCTCAGGTTCCTTCATGTGTGACGAGTCAGTGTTCATGGTGTTTGGATAAGGCTCTGAGTTAATCTCTAATCTTCGCATAGGAGACAACTCTCTAGCAAATGTTTCTTTGCTTGTCCTTAAATGTCGTCTGTTTCGGCGGTATTCTCGTCCATATTCTGTCCTGATGTTATAGGAACGAATGTCTACTTGTCCTTGTAGTTTTCAGCTTTCTTCCAAGATTTCTCGTTTCCTTTCGGTCGTACGCGAACTACATCTCCTTCATGTAACGGTGACATTTCTTTGGCTCCTTTATTGTAATAATGCGTTTCTCTTCCCTTTCTACAGCGAAGCTGTTCCTTGACTTTGTCAGCATACCGGGGTTTGAGCATGTTTTCGGAGACAGGTAATAAAGTCTTTGTTCTCCTCCCAAAGATCCTCTGTACAGCAGAATATCCAATATCCTGGCTAGGTGTGTTTCTAAGGTCTAATAATGCTAGGTATGGATCCTTCTGATCAGCAACACTCTTGTTTATCAGGCGTTTTATAATCTTCACGGCATTCTCAGCTTTACCGTTGGATTGCGCATAATTCGGTGAAGACGTTACGTGGTTGAATTCATATGTTCTCGAGAATTCAGCAAATTCCTGACCATTAAATGGTAGTCCATTGTCCGAGACTAGAGTGTCGGGTATCTCATGTCTTGCAAGGTGAGCTTTCAATTTGCTGATTATGGTGCTACCGGTTTTACTATGTAGACGGTCAACCTCGAAGTAGTCAGAGTAGTAGTCTACTGTAATCAAGTAGTCTTTGTTTTGGCACTCGAATAAGTCACACGCAATGACAAGGGCTAGTTGGAATTCTATGACTAATCATTGGTTCCTTCACTTGATCATTTGCCTACATGTTGCACGCTTCACATTTACTTATGAACAGTTCAATGTCTTTAGCCATATTTGGCCAGTAAAGGCTCTCCTTAGCTCTTCGTAGGCATCCTTGAATTCCTATGTGAGAATAGTGGATCCTCTCAAGAAGGTGACTGCGTATTTCTACCGGAACTACAATCCGTTCACCTTTATAAATGAGTCCATTTTGAACAACAAGTTCCTCACGAAATGGAAAATAAGTCTGAATATCTGTATGAACTTCTGCCCTCGTCTCAGGCCATCCGGACTTAATAACTCCTTTCAGCATATCCATAGTTTCATCTCTTTCTGTTGCCTTTCTGATTTCCACAATGCGCTGCTCCGACACTGGTAGATATTCCTTATAATCTACATTGTGTACTTCTACAGGGTCCTTTTCTTCAAGGTCCTCTGGCTGAGCTTTAAGATATGCTCTGGATAAAGTATCAGCAAAGTACATTTTAGTACCTCTTTTGTAGAGTACTTCATAGTCAAATTTTTGAAGTCTCAGCAACATTCTTTGTAGTCTCTTTGGTGCACTGTGTAGATTCTTCTTGTGTATTATCTCAAGTGGCTTATGATCAGATTCTGCAAGAACGTGTCTTCCATAAGTATAATTCTCAAATCTTTCCATTCCGAAGACAACCGCGAGTAACTCCTTTTCAATCTGAGCGTAATTGCATTCGGTCTCTGTAAGTGATCTTGAAGCATACATTATTGGGTGTCCCTCTTGAAGTAGACAAGCTCCAAGGCCAGATTCGGATGCATCACACTGTAAAACTAGCTCCTTGTGTTCATCAAAGAATCTCAACACTGGAGTGTTCGACAAAACAGTTTTTACATCCTTGAATGCTTTACCATGGATATCTTCATCCCATCTGAAATGTGTGTCAGATTTCAGAAGACTTCTTAACGGTGCTGTAATTTCAGCCAGCTGTGGCGCAAATCGTTGAACGAAGTTTGTCATCCCAAGAAGTCTCTGCACTCCCTGTCTGTCCTGGAGAGTTGGCATCTCTCGTATTGCTTTCACTTTCTGCGGATCTATGCACAGGCCATTTTTAGAAATGACAAATCCTAGGTAAGTGACAGAGTCTACTTTTAGTTTCATCTTCTCCTTGTTCAGTTTAACGTTTCTTTCTAAACATCTCTGTAGCAAGGCTTCCATCTTGCGGTCATGATCTTCATGAGCCTCCTTGTCATTGTCTCCACATCCATAGATCAAGATGTCATCATGAATAGGTTTGATGCCGTCAAGTCCTTCTAAAGCTTCTTCCATGCGTCTCTGGAACTCCTCGGGAGCAGGTGATATCCCAAATGGCATTCTCAACCATCTGTATCTTCCCCACGGCGTTGAAAATGTGGTAAGATAGCTACTCTGCTCATCCATAACAACATGCCAGAATCCGTCTCGTGCGTCAACTACAGAGAAAATACGTGCCTTGCCTAAATCTGGAAGTATGTCCTCAATTAGTGGAGTAGGGTAATGGTTTCTTTTAAGAGCCTGATTCAGTGGTCTTGGATCAATACACAACCGAATCCGTCCATTTGACTTAGGCGCTACAACAAGACTCGAGATCCAATCAGTAGGAGTATTCACAGGTTTGATGATCTCTAACTGTTCTAGTCTATCTAGTTCTTGTTTCAGTTTGTTTTTGATAGCGATTGGCACTTTCCTTGCTGGCATTTTCACCGGTTTCACATTTTGGTCTACTTCCAATGTCAGTTTTCCATCTAGTTTTCCTTGTCCTTCAAACACTGATTTGAATTTGGTCTCCATCTCCTTTTGAATGTCTACAATTTCTGCTACTACTTCTTCCCGCACCTCTTGTTTGGACAGAAACTCCTTATGGTTTACTGTGATGAAGTCCATTGCTTGGATAGCTTTGATCCCTAGAATTGCATGAAGCTGTTTGCCCTCAACAATCTCAAATTCCAAGTTGTATTTCTTCTGATTTCTCGGATTTCTTACACTCAAACGCACTTTTCCTAGAGTCTTTGTTTCACTTTTGTTGAACATAATAAGTGTCACATTGGATTTTCTCAACTTGTTTCAATCTGGGTCATCAGAAAGTTTGGTGTAAATGTGATGTGGTAGGATGTTTACAGTTGATCCATTGTCAAGTTGAAATTCAACAAGTTTTTTATTGATGTTCATCACTGCTGTTATTTTCCGAGATCCTATTTCATTCACGTGCCCTACTGTCAAAACAAATTCTTCTTCTGATGAGTCATCTGAGTCAAAAGCTCGGCTTGCGCGCACTTTATGAACATGCTTTTGTCGACTCCGAACTTTCGTGGCTTTACACATTTTGGCAAAATGGTTAGATTTTCCAGTTCTTGCACATAGCTCCATACGCCGGACATTTCTCCTTCCTTGGTGCATGTTTATTTCCGCAGTACTTGCATGACAGAAATTGATCAGTCTCATATTTTCCTGATGCTCCTTGTACTTTATGTCTCTTTTCATTCTTACTTGGAAGTTTCCCTTTATGTGACCTGCCTTTCACAACTTGTACATCCTCAATGTTTCTTAATTGTGATGCTGTTTTCTCATTGGCTCTGCAAATATCTATGCATATCGGTAAGTCTAACTTCTTTTCTTGTAAGAGTTTCTTCCTTGTGTTGTTCTCCCGAATGCCTAACACGATCCGGTCGCGTATCATTTCATCCTCAAGCGCTTCATACTTGCATGTTTTGGCTAAAGTTCTCAACACGGCTACGTACGCATCTATAGTCTCATTTGGTTCTTGGTCTCGCTTGTTAAAAGTGTAACGTTCAAATATTTCATTGGTCTGTCCTACACAAAACTCTTCCATAGCTTTGATTACTTCATCAATTTTCTCCTTATCACCAGCATTTTGAAACTTTAACCCGTCAAACACACGCAGTGCATCTGATCCCATACACTTTAGGAAAGTGGCGCAACGCAACTTATCATCCTTCTCGTGTAGTCCAGTGGCTATTTCATAATTTTTCCACACTGTCTTGAAGTGTTTCCAATTATATGCCAAATCTCCCTTCATATCCAATGCTCTGGGGAAAGGAATGTTCAGTATAATGGGGTTAGAGTTCAAAATCACATTGTTATGACCCTCGTCGTCGCTGGACATTGTGAAAAGTTCGAATTTCCTCGAAGTCACTCACAAACAATGTATTCTATGCACAATGGAGATTTCTCCGATTGTCTTACCGTTCGCTCTCGTAGAATGGCCAGTCATTCACACATTTTACTCACTTCTGACACCATGTATCATTATCAATTCGTGGGTATATGACATTAAAATGTAGAACCACGTGTTGAGTGCTAAATCTAATTTATTCCAGAACGAGACAATATGGTAACACAATAGGTCGTACATAAGATTATTCGTATTTGATTAACTCGTACTTTTATACATATGTTACAATCTGTTTCCATGACTAACTTTCCAGTACTGTCTTCATGTACAGGCTATTTCAAAACATGATATTTATATAACTCACCTGTCGCCCGCATGGCGCAGTGGTTAGACAGTTTGTGCTAAGCTAGAGTGGCATGTAAAAAGCCCTCTTAGGTCGCGCATTAGAATCAAGATACGGAACGTGGAGACTGATGCTTCAGATCAGACCGTATAAACCTAGGTCCCATACCACACAAAAATAAATAAATAAATAAAGATAACATAAAACTTATGTTTTTTTGCTTAAATTTATATTCCACAATGTAAAAAAACCCTTAAAACTTTAAAACAAAAACATTAATCATTATTACCAATTTCGTGGGGTCAAGTTTTCGTTGAGGAAAAATATGGGTTCGTCGGGGATTTAATGGAGGAAGAATTGTTGAGCAGTAATATCTGTGAGTCTCGAGAATTAAACCCCAACTAAAATACATTATGCAAAATAATTTCAAATTTTATTTGAACAGAATTAGAAAAAAACCCACTTATTTGTATATAGTTGAAAATAAAATGGACAAGTGTTACATACTAATGATAAACGCATTACAATATATTAAAAAAATTCATATAACATAACGGTATGATTTACAGTAAAATATTTATAAGTAGAATGCAAATTACAAATAACCCTAAATTGTATCATTAGGAATTTCTTAATATCTAAATCCTTTTAATTTACCACAATTACATTTATTTATCATCATTAGAAATTCTTATAGGTATATAGAAAGAAACAAATATTTCACTTTCATATTTGAATTGATGTATTACTACATGAAATATTTTATTTAATCTTCATATTTTTAAGAGTCAGTCCGTAATCATGGTATACTTTGTTGTTTTCTGTCACATGGGCGACTACGTGAACATTACAATATGGGTTTGCAACTTCCGCAATGTATTGGAGTACTTTCAGTGTCAGTATTCACTAAACAGTCACAGCGTAAATCCATTTATAAGGATGATGTGCCGTCCTGTAAAATTAATGATGAAATTTTATCGATTCGGGCAAATTTTATTTATTTTCCTATGCTCAACCAGTTCAGCAGTTGTATTGACTAGGCAAAACATATGTATCAGGTAAGTTAATCTGAATAATTGGTTAATGCAAATATGAAATAAAACAAATCGCATGATATATTGATACATTTTCATATTTACATTCAGTGTAATTTTCTTTATGAAATTTTATCGATTCAGGCAAATTTTTTTCATTTTCCTCTGCTCAACCAGTTCAGTAGTTACATTGACTGGGGATAAAGTATGTCACAGGTAATTTAATTTACTCTGAACAATTGTTCAATACAAATACAAAATTAATCAAATCTTATTTTACATTAATATATTTTTTGTAGAGGGAATGAAACTTCCTGTTGTAAAGACTATGAAGAAAGAAATAACATATGTGTTGGTACGTTTTGACTATCATACTGCAGGAAACTTTTTGTGTAAATATTTCAATGAAACTTCAAGTCTAAATGGATTTTATTTTTAATACAAATACAATGTACTATTAATTGCGTAAAGTAACTATACATCTTTGTTTAATTATTTTACATACCCATTGTTATATATAGAGTGTAGACCTGGATTTCGGGGGTTTGATTGCAACTTGACATGTCCTGAAAATCATTATGGTCCGCGTTGTAATATGCCATGCAATTGTAATAACATATCTGAGTACTGTCATCCTGTATGTGGATGTATTTCAAATCTGACCAAACCTTTGATGATTGACAATGTTACCAACACGGAACATTACGTTAACATTACAGATTTAGAGCAAACCATTTCGGTGGAATCGTGTTTATCTTCGATTAATAAATCCATGGAAACAACAGACAAATCCATCGAAACAAAAAACAACAACTTTGGAAAACCCGCTGGTAGTATAACTTTACATTCTGTATTAAGAGAAAAATAAAGAAAAATCAATGTTATTATTGTTTTTTTAAAAAACAAAATTAATCTACATCTTATATTGGTGTTCAATAAGTACATTTTGTATCAATTCTATCGATTTTTTAAAAGCAAATATTGAATCTTATATAGAAACCTCCTAATTTATTAGATCGGAATATGAGATTAAATGCAAAGAAGACTGAGCACTGTTAAAATGACGATTTTCCATTAAAGAATAATGATATGAAAGATATTTTTACATTAAATATCATTGAAATAGGGATCAACAATGCTTAAAAAGACGCTGGTAAATAATACTCCTTAATTGCTCTTTGATTATACAATAAGGAGATATATCTAATAATAAAAAAAATACTCGCTATCTTAGCATGTTTTCGGTTACAATAATATTTGAATGCAAATATCTGTGAATTTATTCCGAAGAAGAAAACACGAATAATTTGTAAACATAAAGAAACACCTAATCAATTGATAATATAAAAAACCTAGAGAAAAAAATCATAATCCTGGACAAAGTAACCTTATTATCTTTAAGGTAGAATACGAAGCCCGTTTACATGTACACACTTGGGCTTTTTCGAAAAATATGTGTTGAAACCAAAAAATATTGTAACTATCAGTAATCAATCTCGAAAATCAAAATTGAATCGTGAACACAAAACTTGAAAATACAAGAGATTGAATCAGGTATGGAAGAACGAAAAGCATTTTCTGTCGACCAGTCCCACAGGCAAGGACCTAAGATTTCATTGAATAGACGAGATTCTCTTTTTCTAGTCAAATTAATTGTAAATGCCATGACCTTAAAATTGATATAAAACAGGTCAGAAAAAATACGACTCAGAAATTGGTTGTATTTATAGAAAAGGGCATTTAGATGACAATTATATTTTCAAAAAGCTCAGTCTAAGCTATTTTTAAAAATTTTTGTAGCATCAATTTCTTTGACAGTAGCTTACCTCAAGAAAACTGATCGTTTCAGAGCGTGTACTCGTGTACTACATGTACTAGCAGCTCATATACTTAAGAATCATTATGATAACTAGAGCAAAGCTCGTTGCAAAGCAACGAAAAGGTCTTCCGTCCTGTTTTGACCAAAAGTGACGTCAGCAAAAAGAAAGAAATGAACTTAGTTGTCTCCAGTCACTTTACAATTTCAATTTTGCATCAAAACCTTAAAACATAAGCTATTTTTGGCTACTTCCGGTTTGACCGGAAGTGATGTCGATGGTCGGAAAATTAAGTTCTGTGCTTCCTGTGATATATGTTACCCAAAAACTTGTCAAGAACAGCAAAATATGCATTTTATGACTACTTCCGGTTTGACCGGAAGTGACGTCGCTGGACGCACTTTGACGACTTCATTAGATAAAGCTTGACATTTTGAACATTATTGCTTCTTGGATGTATTACAAATTCTTAATACTTTTTGAGATATCTGGAAAACACTTTTGGCCCCTCTTGATCCCTTAATTTAGGGGTCAGCCCTTTTTTTAGATATATCATTTAAAAGATCTTGTAATTCTGCACAAATTTTGTTTTATATGTTTTAACAAAATATTTTTAGTTTAGTAGATAAAAAGCAAAATATGTGTAAATTTTCGCTCTTTTAGGCGTTCTAATTTTTGACCCCTATATAGCACCATTTTGAATACAGAAATCGAAAAACAAAAACCACTATGCACAATTTCAATCCTTCTATTATCTAAACTCAATGAATTTTTGCTCCAGCTTTAGCCGTCTCTGAGCCTTTGTCTGGAAACGAAAGCCTATAAATTTTCGTTTAAATGGAAATAACTCAAAACCGGAAGTGACTTTTTGAAATTTTAGATAGCATTCTGATAGAATTTAGTAACGTCTATCAACTCTGAAAATTTGAGCAAAATCCATTGAGAAATGAGTGAAATATGAGGCCTCAAAGTTGGCGTCTAGGAAAAGGAAAATAAAAAGAATAATAAGAACTAGACCAAAGCTCGTTGCAAAGCAACGAGTAGGTCTTCCGTCCTGTTTGACCGGAAGTAGCTTTCATTTTCAACAAAAATGAGAAATAACGCCTAAAAATGGTTTGAATCCTCTAAAGCTATGTTAATTAGTGCAAAATTAAGTAATATTTGCTACTTCTGGTTTAACCGGAAGTGAGACGACAGACGGAAAATTGATTCTTATGATCCCAGAGACATATGTTACCCAAAAAACTTGACAAGAACGGCAAAAAATACGCGTTTTTGACTACTTCCGGTTTGGCCGTAAGTGACGACGCTGGACGTATTTTGAAGAGTCAAATGGATTATGCTTGTCATTCTGAACAACTTTGCTTCTTTGAAATATTGCAAATTCTCAATACTTTTCGAGATATCAAGTAAAAACTTTTGGCCCCTCTAGATCCCTAATTTTAGGGGTCAGCCCTTTTTTCGAGATATCATTTGAAAGATCTCAGAATTCTTCACAATTTTTGTTCTATATCTTTTGACAAAATATTTACAAGTAAAACGATACAATAGAAAAAGTGTAAGAAATTTTGAAACGCACAATATGACTTTTTTCAGGCCATACCGAGCGTTAACGTGCAGTATTTCCGGTGAAAGTTAACAACACAATGCAAATCTACATTTGTTGCTCTATCTTCCAGAAAAGGTTTCATCTTCCTGTGATGAGCGGTTTTTAAGAAGAGCGACGGACAAAATGACCCTTAAAAATCACAAAATTGCAAAAATCTTCGAACCGGAAGTGACGTCATCAAAATGAAAAAAAAATACATCAAGTTTTTCTTATGTTCTATCAGACCTGAAAGTTTCATAAAAATATAACCAACCGTTTTTGAGAAATCGCGTGCACAAAATCGGTAAGAAAAAAAATAAGAAGAAAAACAGTGGAAACAAACGAATAACAAGAAGGTCTTCCGCTGAAGACGGAAGACCTTAATAGTGGAAAAGAAACCTAAGAAAAACAATAAGGTCTTCCGCTGAAGACGGAAGACCTTAATAATCTTAATCATCAGAATCAGTAGAAGGTCTTACGTTGGAAACGGAAGACCTTAAATATCAACACAAATGATGTTAAAATAAAGCTGTATAAGTAAGGGAAATTACTGATGGAATGCTGAATTCATCCCGTTTTTAATACATTCAAGTTCAAAGTTGACCATTATTGAGTTGGCCCTAATCGATTTTGTCAGTAAAACATCCGAAGAGATGTGCCGCACTCTGTAGTGACACTTAATACGCAGATGATGTTAAAGTAATTTATATCGAGGTCACTAGAATATATTAAGTCAATATTTGCAAAGGTAATTAATGTTTAGGTCTAATTTGAGAGAGATAGCAACTTCTGTCTACTTAAAAATTATTTCAAAGTAATTTTTAGAGAAGAAATTGCACTTACTCTTTTTTGTAACATAACTTTAACAATCGGTGTGTTATGGATAAATATCATTAAACATTAACTGACACTGTTTTTTAAATAGAAAAAACTAATGGTCATTATCCATT
The DNA here is from genome assembly GCF_032062105.1 of Saccostrea cuccullata. Taxonomy (NCBI): domain Eukaryota; kingdom Metazoa; phylum Mollusca; class Bivalvia; order Ostreida; family Ostreidae; genus Saccostrea; species Saccostrea cuccullata. The sequence goes on from NW_026933909.1 coordinate 40,379, forward strand.
GTATGGCCAAATATTATTTTTCATGCTTCATGGATCGGTGAGCAGAAGATAAATGCATGCATCTTAAAACGATACATGTATGATAAAACGTAAATACATTCATATCAATTTAATAACGAAGTACAGTGAACATATCGAGTATTCTATTATTTGTTGTCTTTAATAATCTTACAGATGAAAGACCCTCCATTAAAGACCACACAATTTTGATTGTATTTCTTGTCGTAATGCCATGCGTGTTATCTGCCTGCTTGCTCCTCTTTTTCGGAATAACTTACAGGTAAAATAGATTTTTATTGTTTTTCTAAATGACAATCAAATCATAAAACCTAAGAATTTAATCTTTAATGATTGCATTGATAAATATATTGTAGAAAATGTTATACCAGAAAGAAAGAAGAAGGACATGGTAAGCTAACGATGAAGTATTTTATCCCCTATTCTTAGCAAGTAGATTATAGCCAAATACAATGTAACATAACTTCCCAGAAGTACTTTACATAATTATTACTTTTTTTCATAATCGTGCTAACTTTCCTTCTGTGTGTAAAGGATCTAAATTGTGTTAAATTAAACATAAATATGATATAAAAACTAATTAGAACTAGAGATACTGTGAGCAATGAGGTAACTAAATGATACCCCCGCCTCCCATGTGAATATAATGGCAGTGTCTATGTTTTGCTTTGGGAAACTCTAAATATGAGTTGGATCAAAAGGTAAAATAGGGGGTGCACAATGGCAATATGTAACAAAGATTCTGTGAAAGTTTCATCAAATTTCATTCAGGGGTATGAGAGGAGTTCTGGATAAGAGATGGGTACCCCAAAACGTAACAGACGGACAGACAGTCGGGCGGACGAACATTCCGATTATTATATAGAAAAGCGGGAGGGTATAATAAGATTTTAAAGTACTTGAGGGTGGTGTGTTGTTTTCAATGGGTCGTACATAAAGATTGCAATAACGTACTTGTTTTCCCTCTCAAGGTAGATATTTTATGCAAAGAACAAAAATCAAAGTTTGAGAAAGGTTTCGTAATAATCAATATCTTCAGAAAGAAAAATAAATAGTAGGAAGATCATGTCAGTTCTGCTCTCTAGAAAAGACGCCCCAGAGAAACCAAACATGAACACAGGGTATTTTTCAAAAGAAAGAAATGAGAGAAAGTTGCATTTAAAGTTGGCAAATCGTAAACTGTACTATTAATGGAGTTGAAAAATTATTTATATCAAACGATATCGATGAACAATAATTTTCAATGATTATATATATATATATATATATATATATATATATATATAGGAAATAAAGCACATGAATTTCAACAAACCTAAATTTCAATTTAAGTCACCAGAAATCATTTTAATATTTTTTTTTAACTATAAGTCTGATTCAGATTGACTTCATAGAATTTATTTGAAACAAAGAGCTGAAAAAAAAGAAACTTGCTAATTGATATTCCAAAATGATATTTCATTTCTTTTTATTTTCAAAGATGGTGTTCATAATGAACTATATATAACCCAAGAAGGAAACAGTGAAAACAACCCTGTAAGCAGAGAAGATACATCTGAAGATCCACTCTATGGTTTCTGTGAGGACCCTTGTTATAGTACATTAACACTGAGGGTTAACTATGGCCCTATACATAAATATAAATTATTTATTTATTTTTGGAATGTTCGTATGTCGAACATCAACGAATATAAATGAATTTAGTTGAACCGCTCATTGTGTGACGTCAACAGTCCAACATCTCATCGACAGGTCCAACATCTCATCCGCGATCAAATATCAAATTTGCTTTAATCACCGCTTAGCACTACATTGGAAATATTAGACTTTTATCAGTATTGATTTATACAGTAATACATTTTAAAGGTAAAAGAATATGCAACCATTGCTTTTTAAGGTCAGTATGATGATGATGAAGCCATGCAAGGAGTACAATAGTCACCGAGCCAGGAGGGGTTCGAGCAGATGTACATAATTTACTATTTTATGATAATTGCAAAACTGCATATCAGCCAAAGATTTTTTTTAATTTGTATTTTTTATCTATTTCCTTGTTATCTTCTCCCCTGAAAATAGTACATTTATTCTATATTCATAATAATTTAAAGTGCATTTATTTAAAAGTATCGATGGAATAAAATTCTGAATAGTTTTAAATTCATGATAATAATCATATTATCATCAGTAAATAGACATACTTGAAATTTGAAAAATCATCTTTACAGTCAAATACATGAGGTTTTAATTTTCAAATAAGTAAAAAGACTGTTCTGTACTGTTGTGACTAAGTAAAAGCCAGAGCCGATCGTAATTACCATGCTCTCCCATTTAAATGTTGCCTGGGTACCTGCTGTTGCTATATATAGACTTAGGAATAAACCTTCCACACAGACTTTTATTTGGCAAGTACTTTCAACTATGACTCGTAGGAAATTGATGATTGATATGTTTTTCTAATTGATTTATGTGTATTCTTACTACATATCTTCCTTTAAATTGAAAATTCAAGAGTAAAGCTGAATATATATATTTTTTAATTGTAACTCTGGGGTAAGAATGGGGCAAAAATTATTTTAAAATTATGCATAATAAATGCATGAAGAAAAGGCAGAATTCAAAGACAAACTTATGTAAAAGATTCATTTCAAGATATTTTACCTGTGTTACATGATGTCATATTGGTCTTTTCCGTATGGATGCAGGTTTGGTTAAGACATCTCTCTTTGAGACTATTACTGTGCAACACAATTGAATGTAATATATGTGCACTGTGTAGAGTGTGGTCAATTAAGTGAACTCTTAACATATCACACTGAGCACGGACTGACAATTTTGGTAGGTTGGTTTGTTTCTCACATTACTACTTTACTTTTCTTTAGTATAAAGGACAACGGTTACTTTATGAAAGTGCAAGGTTGTGTCATTTAAACACGTCCCGAGATTCGTAGTTTCAATAGTCTCCTATAAAATAAGTTTATTTTATTATATTTCCGTGTGAAATGCTTTATCAACGTATAAGTCATGATATAATATCGAACATCTGTGTTGAAGCCTCTTTACAACTAATTTCCAACCAATTTCATCTTACTACCATGTTTTATATAAGGTCTTCCTTTGTTTTATCGATCATATACTTTCCATAACAATTTTATATGTTTTTATTGATATATTGTTATTTATTGTTAGCAAAACCATTGTACAGGGCATAGAAAGTATATGTGATTTTGCGCTTTATAAATTGATAAAATAATAATAATACAATGATCCACAATAAAAAAAAAACTTTTATTAATAAAACTGTCGTTCCCGAAATCCATTTGTACAAAATCAGGAGAAACAATTAAAAACAAACTAATGACAGATATCATTGCAACTGTAATATTAAAGTGTATAAAAATAAAATCCTATACTTAATGAATTATCTATTTATTTTATAAGTAGGTTGCAAGTCACTTTGCCCATAAATTGTATCAATAAGATTGTTATTTTCTTTACTATCTCAAAACTTTTTTATCACCGCAATTACATTTAGAATTAGAAATAAATATTTGACTATCATATGAATATTACTTATAAATCTATGATTTGATATTAATATTTTCTTAAGAGTGAGTCCATAATAACAATATACTTTACTACAATTCTGTATCACGTGATGCGACTACGTGAAAAGTAAAAAATATGTTGAAAACTTCCGCAATAAATCGGGATACTTTTAGGATAAAGCATCGAATGTCAATATTGCCTGTTAAGTCACTGTGTAAATCTGTGATATAAATATGATGTACCTTCGTGCAAAATACATTATGAAATTTTATGGGTTTACTCAATTCTTCATTTTGCTCTACTCAGCCAGTTCATCAATTGAATTGACTGGGGAACACGTATGTGGAAGGTAATAATTCTCCAATGATGCTGGTTAAAAAGCACACTTAAACTTGTCATTCTTCTTTAGTCATTATTTTCAATCCTTTTGTTTAGTACAGAGAATGAAACGTATTGTTGTAAAAACTATGAAGAAAGAAATGATATGTGTGTCGGTAAGTAAGAGATATATCTTGCTTAAAGCAATATGAGCTGCATGTTTGACATCAGAAAATTTTGTAGCAAATTTGTGATTAACTATTTCAATGGCAGAAAAATAGAACATTAAATACTTCTGATGTTCATATTTGCGATGGAAGAACTTTTTATAAGCTTTGATTGAAGCAAAATTATATTATTGTCATCCTGTACAATAATGATTTCTTATAATTATAATACAGATATTCGATTTTAAATATATATTTCTGATGAAATATTTTAAAACTTTTTTTGTTCTTATTGATCATAATGGTTTGAATTACATAAAAATTAATCATAATAACATATTTTACCAGCAAAATATAATTGTCAAAAATGCAGCTTATATTGCTTTAAAAATTTTAAACCTGACTCATAAACAAAAAGATATTTCAATTCCCTTTTTTCTTGATTCCTTTTTTTATTTTCAATATGAACACAAATCTTAGAATTGTGTTTGAAATTTTTCACGCCTTTATTTTATTCTTTTACCCACCCATGTTGACACAAAAAGTGCAGATCTAAATTCTGGGGAGATAAATGCAGCTTGACATGTCCAAAATATCATTATGGTCAGCAATGTAAATTTGAATGCAAGTGTGACAAATCTGAATATTGTCATCGTGTATGTGGTTGTGTGTCAAATTTGTCCAAGGCTTTTGACGACACACAGAAGATTGACAATGTCATCAGCATGCATGACATTAAAAATACAGATATTACACAGACATTTTTGATGGAATCATGTTTATCTTCAACAAAAAAACCCCATTGAATCAACAGTCAACAACAGTGGAAAAAGCACTGGAAGTATAACTTAGCATTCTATGTTTTGCAAAAAATTAGAAACAAAGAAGAAGGTACAGTTTCAATACAAAGTAAGCCCGATATTTTTCTAAAATATGAAAGTGATATAAGAAAACAAAATTCATTCTTTCTAAATCGTAGAAATTCCCTGCAGCAAGAATATACAAATCGTTTTTCTCATATGACTTCCTTAATGCTAATTGTGACGTCATTAACTTGTGCATTTTCCCGTACTTTCTTAAAAAAGTTGCAGAAGACATCAATTTTCAGTGGAATTTTCTTTCAGAAAACATACTCTGCCACCGTCGCCCGGAAAGATTTTAAGATAGATGATATTTCATAACAGTTTACATAATATATCCAAAAATTAAAGTGGGCGACGGTGGCAGACACTATTTTCTAAAGGAAAATAAGTACAGAAATGAGTCGTTTTGAGGCTTTTCTGCAAGAAACTTAGAAATGCACCAAATTAGTGACGTCATACTACCGGAAAGGACCTCATTCATGCCATATTCTTTCGTGATTTATCATATTTATCTACTCAACTATTGTTAAAGCCAATATTATAACTTTTTAAGACCATTCAATTTTTAGGGCACATTAAAGCTCAATCTGTACCTTCTTCTTTGTTATTTTCAAGAAACATAATTAGGCTACATCTTATGTTGATGTTCAATAGCTACATTATGTATCAGTTTTGCCGATTTTCTTGAATAAAATTAAATCATATGTATAAACCTCTTTAATTCAAACAGTTAAAGCTATATATGTCGTATTAGTGTTTTATTTTAAAAGTAATAAATAAATGTGGTGTCTCATCAAGTTATATGAGTTATATACTTTCTGCAAATAAGACAACTCACCTCCATCACTTTTAAAAGTTATGAAATATTTTTTGGTAAAAATTATTTTCTCTCCGTGTCGGATAAAAACCGCCTCTCATTGATATATTCATGATCACGTTGTCTCGTATGTTTACAGCAAACAATGGTCCAATCTCGTGAATGAACCGAAAAGCATGATGGTCTACTACGTTTTTACTACAAACACGTGAGTTAGGGATTGTCAATATTGAGAGCACCTCAGAGTTGGTTGCTTTTTGTACCGAGGAATAATCACGTGCAATTGTCTTTTCAATGGACATTTTTAGTTGGGTGAACTTCTACAGATGTCAGCGACTATGGATAAAGAAGTGTGAAAACCATGTTATGTCAAAATGAAATAACTAATACAAACAAATGATATAATTTGATCAATTAAAATGGTTATTAGATTCTGCATTTCTTAATGGTTCAAAACAACAAAAAGTATTCCACAGAATATCATGTATAAATCTGCACAATATACCGAATGCCAAGACCAGAATACTACTAAATAATATAATTATATTCTTTACATATGAACCACAATATTTCTGACCCCTTGAAAATAATATAAAAAATCTTGCAAGTAGGTTATCAGCATTGGCTCGGGCTAATTCGGAAGTGAAATTTGGAGTTTGGCAGTAAATTGTAGTGAATGAATAAAATTTAGTATAGTGAAAGATATTGGAACCTATTTTACTTGTCAGATTTCTTCGAGCTGGTTGATTTTTATTCTAACTGGTCTATCCCTCCATCCACTTTAGAAAAAACCGATGCTACCTACCTGAATCAATTTTTCTTAATGGTGTTCATCGAAATGCTTGGTTGTGCCCTCAAACTGGAATAGTTGTAGAGGCCTGGAATTCCTTGACCAATTTTATTTTATTAGCCCAACTATATTTCTAAGAAGTCAAGATGTATGGTATGTAAGTTTCATCTACATGTGTTATGTAGTTCATATTAAAAAACCAAAAGGGATAATTGACGATATCCCATTCAGGGTGTAAACATAGCAGTTTAAATTACTTTCCATACATTGTACTTGACATAAAATATTTTTTGCGCATGATGTGCTCCATACTGAAGATCCATAAATGTTCACCCAACCGAAAATGTCCACTAGCAGTACAGCACGGGGAAACTCTAAACAATCAGACCTGTACAATGGAGTGGGGAAAACTTTAATTTTCATCATTATTTATCATTTGTATGCAAATATGAGCATGGGATTAGTAGATAATAATGTACATAATGCATCAAGTCTTTCTGAGAGCGATTTAAAAAACTAACCTTTTTGAAAAACACATGTAGTATTTCATGTAGTAACCCCTAAATGCAACTCATTGAGCTGATTGGTCTATTTGTGTCCCTCACTGAACAGACGTCACAAAAAATATTTTCCTCGACCTGATGATTCTCGCGATGCTTTTCCCGCGCACATGCGCCGATCCAGGATAAACGTCAGTCCTTTATAAATATGCATGAGAATATCGTGTTCTTTTCCTGACCAGTACTTTGTTAATACCGAATAAAATTTCGTCGAATTTGCAAGAATGCTTCATTTTTTGTAGCTTTTCATACTCCAGAAATTTTTGTTCTGTTTCAGCTGTGCAAAAATACTGTTTAATACGGCATACATATCTTTAAGTCGGAATTGCGAGAAAATTGCGTACAGTCAAAATGATGATTTTCGTCAATGAATCATGACTTGAACATTGTGTTTTTTACAGCAATAAATATCACCGAGAAAGGGATTAACACAGCTGTAAAAAACGATGATTAATTATTTGAAAAATTTTGGAAAACTTTTAAACTTTAAAATACCCCCTTAAATGATATTCAATCAAACAAAAAGGGGATGTATATTATAATACTGCCAATCTAAGAATGTCAGTTTTAATGAATAGAATAACAATTATGCATTTGAGAACAATCTGATAAAATTTCAGTGAGTACATGTACGTGCAGATCAATTAAAAAACAAAGTAGAATAAAAATATCGATCAACCAATTGTTTTCGCTTATTTTTAATAGATAAAGCATTCAACTTTGACGATAACGAAGTTTTGACTGTATTTCTTGTATTGCTATCAGTGTTATTAGTCTGCTTGTTCCTCTTTTTCGGGATAACTTGCTGGTAAAATAAATATTTTTTAGTTTTTCTAAATGATTAACAAATCATTCAACCAAAAGATAAAATGCTATATATACTGTACTGATTATATTTATAAATTTATTATAGAAAATATCATATCAAGAAGAAGGAAGAAGGACATGGTAAGCCAATGTTTAAATATCATTTTATCACCTATTCTAAGCAAAACTAGAATTTGAACCAATAACGGTGTAGCTTATTACCTTTACAGGTCTATTGATTATATACTAGTACCATGATAATATCTTTATAATCGTGCAAACGTGTCCAGTGAGACATAAGAGATAACGACTAGTATCTATGGACCTCCAAACTATCAGAGATGGGATCAGGTGACATGAAGGAGTGAGCTGACCGGTGTGCTCTTTGTCATTATCTGGAAACAACGGAAAAATCCGTCGTAAATTTAGTGTATAAATAAGTAACCAACAATTAAAATGAAAAACGTCAGTCAGCATTTGACTCAATAATAAATTGTATATGCTGACAAGATCATTGTATCGACCATAGAAATGAGACTTTAAATAAGACTTCTGATATTCTTGTTTCGTTAAATTGTTTGTCAATAAATTACCTCATTTTAGAATTGTTCATACGTAGACCATGCTCTGGTGTATCGAATCATCTGAGATATATAAACTCCTTATGTAAGTGATAAAGGTATATTCCTATATAAGTAAAGGCTCGTGTGGATTAAACTTATTAAAAAATAAAATAAAGTATTTAGTGTTTTTAATCAATTTCATTTTAATTCCTGTGTTGAATGATAAATATCACGATTTAATTATTTTTCAAATGAGAGTAAAAACGTACGTGCATTTTTATGCAAATAAATAATTTATATTTAAAATTCACAAAAGCTTATTGAACTTTCTACTAATCACGAAAACGAATTATTACATAACGAAAGAAATACATGTAACAGCAACGGTTTGTTTTAAACCTTGTGAATCGTTAAGTGTTCTATAAATTGAATTGAAAATTGTTCATATGAACAGACATAAACAATATGATAGTTTTCAATGGTCATATGAATATCTGAACATATCAACATAACAATAAATATATTTTAAAAAATCAAATTCAGATCTTAATATCATTTAGATAAAAATGTTATTAACAAGAGGTATCATTCAAATTGACCTAATTGAATTAATTAAAATCAAAATGCTGAATATTTAAAAAAGAACTTACTACTTGATATTCCAAAATATTTTATCACTTTTTATATTTAAAGACGATATTCATAATGCGTTATACATAACCCAAGAAGGAAACAGAGAAAACAACACTTAAAGCAGAGAAGATACGTCTGGAGATCCAGTCTATGGTTCTTGTGAAGACTCTTGTTATAGTACATTAACACTGAGGGTTAACTATGGCCCTATACACTCATGTAATCAAAGCGGACCTTCTGAAGATGTTAATCCTTATGGCTATTCGTATAAAGAGAAGGGAAATGTAGCTAGAATACAAGGAAAGAACGACAATAATATTTATTTCGATAATGAAAATGTTCAAATGCATATATTTACATTCAGTGTATTTCTCACCAAAGAAATGCATTGGAAATTCAAAACATTCAAATTCCTATAACACACTCAAAACCTAATCACGGCGTATGAATACACAACTAGAACTACATATGTAGATGTAGTCTGCTAAATGTAAACAAATAGAAATATACATAAAGTCAAAATGGATGAACTTCAACCAAATTTTAATTTAAATTTTGAGGATATGGACATTCTTGAACTGTTTTCCGACACAGATTTTGATTCCTCTCTTGCTGAATTATCAGGAATCAGTGATTTAAAGGTAGATCTAAAAGTAAAACCTGAGGTGCCATTGCCTAAAACAACCAGTTCCTCTGATGAACCAAAAGCAAAGGTAGCAACAATTATTAGCAAGAATTAAGTTTCTTAATTAGTATATATATAAAAAAAATGTTTTTTACTTAATTATTTATGAAATTCCAAAATAAAGTAAAACAATTATAACTTTATGTAAGGCCTAAATATGATTCTAAATAGAACAACCTGCATTTTCACAGAGATTTAAAACTGTAACAACTGAAGAAATGATTAGACTGTTTGAATCTAGACAGGCAAAAACAACAAAAAGAAACACAGCATGGGGGATAAGAATTTTTCAAGGTATCTAGGCTGCAAATTGACATTTGTATAAATCTTTCAGGAGTCAAAATTTGTTGTATTAATTGCTCAAACAAATACATGACTCCAAAAGTTACACAATGTCATCTCACACACAACTAAATAGATTCATTTTAAAATTTATAGACTGGAACATAGAAGTATACGGTACCTCTCTGGACATGCTGACAGTAGACATCCCAACACTTTCAAATCGTCTGTCAAAGTTCTATTGTTCTGTTATTTTTGTTATACTAACTATCCTGGCCCGGGTTAGTTAGAAATTGTAATCGGGTGTGCATAATTATTAATAAATTTATGTAAAAAAAAAAAGTTCTATTGCGAGGCCATGCCAAAAGGCAAAGATGACGATGACAAATCCTTGTACCACAAAAATAGTCTCATCAACATCAGAGCAGCCATTAATCGCCATTTAGCTGATCTTCGCAGAGACGTCAATGTTGTAAAGGACAAAGAATTTCGCACAGCAAATGGGATCCTGGATGGCCTTTTCAAAGAGCGGACGCAGCTTGGCCTGTCTAAGCCTACGAAACACAAAGAGATTATTGAAATACATGATCTACAAAAGATATATCAGTACCTCAAAGGTGCGCCATCATCACCAGTAATTTTACGTCATGCTGTATGATACTTTTTGGCCATCCATTTCGTAACAAGAGGGCTAGAATTTCACCATCAGTTGAAAATCGACAGCTTTGAATTTTCCTCTGATGAGACTGGAGAGTATGCTGCACTAAAACACGAAACCCTGCAAAAGAATAATCAAGGGGGGGGGGTTGAAGCACATGATACCCACAATGACAAGCGGATGTACGCAACTAATGGTGAAAACAATTGCTGCCCAGTTGAGTTACTAAAGATGCTCATATCAAAAACTGATAAAAATGCCACAAGTCTATTTAACCAGTACCTAAAGAATCGAATATTAGATCCTAATGTTTGGTTTGCAGCTAAACCCCTTCAAAAGCGCACATTCAGTAAGTTTTTTAGCAGAAATATGCGTAGCTGCTGGCGTGGATCGTAAATACACCCCACATTGTTTATGGGCCACAACCATTACATACCTCAACGACCAAGGGTACGAGGCACGGCATATAATGTTTATGTCAAACCACAGGAATGAAAGTTCCCTCCGATCTTATAACAGATCCCTCTCTTCCCACCAGAAGAAAACTATCAGCCATTCCCTCTCTTCCATGGCTTCTGTCTCACTCCCGTCTCCATCTACAACAGTAGCTCTACCTCCCCCTCGTGTTTTGAAATCGCCACAACTTGAAAACTCACCACGTGAAACCATGGCTCTTTCGTCCTTGCCACCTACATCTGAGCTGAACCTCGCTACATCGACTGCCGTCCCAGCACAGTTCACCATGAACATGCAAAACATTCAGCCTTCGACTGGTTTCTTCACAAATGCAAATTTCAGCGGCTGCACATTTAACTTTCGTTAAATTCAAAATGGCGACTGAGGACCGTATCACTCATGTACAGTTTGTTATTACGCATTGAAGTTTGAACATTTTATCTTTTTAAGCTTAAAACAAAAAATACAACATTGAGAGATGTTATTACTGTTACATTATTATTACATTATTACTGTTTATTGCTGTTTAAAATAAATTAGTTTTGCCAAAAATAAGCTTTTGTTATTGTTATTTACAAGAACTATACTTTTCATTGGTGACGTATGTCAGCAGCTGATCGGCTCTTCCGTTTACGACACACACCGATTCTGAATGGCGCGGAATTTAAATAAGGAATTAAAAAAATGACATTTACAGATAGGGAAAAATTGAAGAACGTAAATATAAGCATTGAATTCATATTTTGGGATGTCTTCGGTCCTATAACACACCTGGCCGCGCGTTATGATAATTTGCTGGCATGGTCAGGTGTGTTATAGGACCGAAGACATCCCAAAATATGAATTCAATGCTTAAATGAGCTCAACTCAAGGACAGTATGAAGACCCGTGGAGAAATGATAATGATAACTCTCTTTTGCGTCACTCATCACAAAGGAGGTTTGACCTTATGCCAATTGATTAATCTTACAGTGCTATACGGAGAAAAGAATACGGACCAAACGAGCTGGCATCTAGCAACTAAATGTGAAAGTCTCTTTCAGGAGAAGTAACACTATAATCCTGTAAACGATGATAAGTCGTCTCATTAGTATATTAAATAAATATTAAGTAAATCATTGAGTGTCCGTTCAATAGAAACAAATAAAATGATTTTTCTTTAGTTAAGTATCTGCCTCAGAGCGAGATCATTTATGATGTTTTAAATCAAAATTGAAAGCTACTCATATTATAGCGTCGCCATTTTGTAACCGTTAAAATTTGTTTGAGTGGATGAAATAGAAATATGTTTCCCACGACCTATTGTAAATTTACTTTCGGGTAGATCTACTTCATCTCTTCATTTATTACCAACTATTGCACATTTGAGCGAGATGAAATGCTATAATTTCCGCAAAATGCAGCATTAGACTTATTATACATAAAAGTTTAAGAATCTCGCAAATAGTACAATATCTATATTGATATAATGTATATTTCTTAAAACCATGCTTCAGTTTGCTAAATATTCAGAAGATGAATAGATTATCTCATGTATATGTTTAATATTGTAAGGGTCAACAACAATACATACATGTACATATTAAAGTCAAAATTCAGTCATTTATTTTGACCTATGTTATAAAATAGCAGTAATAAGGAAGAGAAAACGAAATATACGTCAATTATTCAACTTCCCTTTGTGGATCTTTTTAGCTGATAAGTGTGTCTAGTCGAGCAAATGTTTTATGTATGATTTATTTCATAACGAATATAGTCAAGTATAACGATCAACGTTTTCCATTTCAAAAAATATGATATCACATGCAAAATTATATATTTCAAGATAACGAGTTGAGTTTATACAAATGATAAATTTTAAAAAGTCCAAAGATGTGTTAAAAATTAAAAATAGTGAAAAATCTTCCAAAAATTCTATTTAATTTGTTTCTTAGAAAATAATATTACAAATGACCCGTTGATAAAGTCAATCCAATGATATATCGACGTCAAAGAAGAGAATCGACTTTGTGTTCAGTCATTATCATGCTATGATGTCATTATATATATAGATCTACCTCATAACAGAGACGGAGAGAATTAGGGAGGAATTTTATTTCTTAGCTGTATTTCTGAGAAAAAAATTCTATTCACAGGGGAAGAAGAAAACTCATGTACATTCTATATGACTGAATAAAGAAAAGGGCGACAAAAGGGTTATTTTCAAATAAATTTATAGTTAAAATATGACAAGTTAACTGTGATATTTTCAATCTTTTAATCGTTTATATCTCCTAGATGGAGATGAGCAGGAACAACAACATGTCACCAGTAAACACAGAAGCAAACAAGTTGCACTACCTGCCCCCACGATAATTTCGACTTTTGCAGCTGTGCTTAAGTCAGTCCATTTGGCAAGTAATTCTCATAATAAAATTATATAGTAACGTAAGGCACTAAATGAATTTTACCAAAAAAATAAAAATGAATTATAAATTTGAATCTGTAATATACGCAACTTATTACCTCAGAATCTTCATTAAAGTTGTTATTTTGATTATTCAACACTATAAAAGTTTTTTTTTTATTTCCTTATATTTTTTTCTGAAAATGTACATTGTTTTCTATATTTGTGATACGTTTATAAATGTATTCATTTAAAAATATAACATTGATAAAATAATCCGAATATTTTCCACCACTTAACGGTGGATTGTTGCAAATTTTGTCCTATGATTGGCGCTTAGGGCCATTGAGCAGGGAGGGATCTTTTCCGTGCCAGCACCTACACGGAACCTCGGTTTATACGGTCTCAGGTCTCCACGTCCCACAGTTGGATTCGAACCCACGATGTAAGGATCAATTGCCTACTTTGCGACTCTAGAGTAGACGATCTAACCACTGCGCCTCGCAGGCTAATTAATGTATGCATATCAGTTTTTTTTTCATTTTGTAGAGAATTCATGAGTAGAACTATGTGTATAAAATATATTTTAATTAATGTACGCATATCGTCAATACAAGTATATTGAGTTGATTTTTTTTTAATTTTGAGGAGAATTCATGAGTAGAACCATGTATCTATACATTATAAACTCTGGGGTATAGTCGGGGCAAAACATGCTTAAAATTATGATTTATGATAATACATGCGTATTGGAAAAACAAAAAGGAGTCCTAACAAACTTTTGTAAAAGATTTATTTCGAGCAGATTGAAGCTGTATTAAATGCAGCTGCAGAACTGTAGCGATATGGTCAAAGACTAATATATAAAACCTTAACACTATCATAGTTCTGCAGCTATATTAGATGCAGTCATTTTGTTCTATGTCGTTTAACTTCAGATTAGGTAAAGACATTTCTCTTTTAGACTATAATTGGGCCACAATATTATATGTTATATGTCTGTTCATGGCATTGAGAAGTGCAGAATCTATATATATCATGCCAACGCTTGCCGTGGCGCCACACGGGGCCTCGGTTTTTAAGGCCTCGTCCGAACGCCCCGCAAATTCCACTTCAGAGTGCCGAATGCATTGTCAAGGAACAGTTGCAACCTATTTTTATTTACTTAGGTCAACTATGGCGGTGATTGGCAATTTTGACTTTCCGATTACGGAGTGTAAATTTTAGAAATAAATACATAATTTGATCTGAGAAAGTAAATTTTCAAAACCAGGGTAGACAACTGATATATAAGTTCATGATATACGAGGGGTTATCAAAAAGTTCGTGGACTGAAGCTATAAATTGGAACTATGTAGTCTGTGCCTTTAAATTCTACACGGAACATAAAACAACAAAAAATAAAGAAATGTTGAATATTTAAGCTTGATACCTTCATTGCCAAATTATTATAAAATAAAAACGACATTTTATGTTAACCCGGCGCCGTCGCCGTTTAGTTTCATGACGTCCGACAACGTCATTGTTTTTCAATGTCCGCTTCTTCTACCTCATACACTTATTTTGATGAGATTCCCTGGAGCTGAGTAAGGACAAAAAGCCGCCTTAAAATTGCTTATATGAATTTACAATGCCATGAACAGCGGCTTTCAATGAATATAATATTCCAAATAGATATATACATTGGAAGAAATCCTCGATTGATTGTGCCAGCATATTTTGCTTTTGTGAGTTCAATATCAACAACACATGATCAACGTCATTTTTTTGATGTGATTGATTTTTCATACCTTGACGACTACAAATCGACATTAACTGTACATGTAATCCTTTTCTCTTCGAATTTATTTAGACATTAAAAGACAAGTGTTCTGAATGCATATTATTTCTTTGTAGTCAGTTTAAACAATTCTTAAGTCTATATCATTTTTTTCAGGTGCAAAACCTTATAGAATGTCTGAAAAGGAAACCCCTCCCCCTTTTTATGTCATTTTCAAGGCCTTATTTGTTTGGACATTTCATGTAAAATTTACGATAATATTTCATAGAACTTCCAGAATGAAGTAAAAATTTCATATCTAAAGGAACAATTGTGTCCCAACACACACCTGAAATAACGGGAATTTTTGCATGTCAAATGATCATATCAAAAGAGTTTTTCTCGGTCTCACATAGATCGCAAAAACGTCGTGTTGCGCCGACTGGACATACCATTACAAAAACATTACTAATTTATTGAAAATTAAAATTTATGATTAATAGTTTATTCTTAAGATAGAAAACGTGATCCTGAATAGATTTTTCAGAATTCACTGATGTAACTAAAGCGCTTGTCCACGAACTTTTTGATAACCCCTCGTACATGAAGGTTTTTAAATAAGCTCAATTAAAGTCACCCAGTTTTAAATTCAATTATCGTTATTATGCATTTGTTAGCAAATACAAACATTGAGTGAGTAGTATTTGACATATTCTATATCACTTGAAAAGCCTCTGTTTTTATGTTGAAATTCATTGGTTAATCTTTTTTAAAATAAAAAACAAGATAATTTGTCCAAGAAATTTTAATCTTTTGTCTAAATTTTTGAGAGAGAAAATATTTAAGCTGTCTAAAATATATTAAAACAAAAAGAATACTAGTGCTTATTGTAACGGGGACCGTTACAGATGTTCCCCAAACGCACCCAACCCCCTTTTGGTGCCATATTCCCTGTAAGCTTCATTAAATAAGACAAATTCTGTGTATTTTGAATTTAACAACGTTTTCCCAGAAGGATACCAATTATATTCAAATTTTAGCATAGCACCTAATCGCATGTGAATGCATGTGCGTTTAGACCATATCATCTTATCTACACTATCTATATATATTAATATACTATATATTAAAGCATTCAGTCCAAAAGTATTAAAAAACACTCATTAAAGTGTATTTCTAATTTCACTCGTTCCAAATGCACGCCCGTGCATGCACGTGCATGATGACCATATCTTCTTTTAGGAGTCCCTTATAACTATCTATGTTCTGAATCCCACCCTGTTTCGTTGAAAAATAAGGGAGTTATAGCCATTTTAAGTTTCAGCCAATCAGATTGCAGCACACGTGCATGCGCGTAATTTCTTGAAATTTTTTGTATATCATATAGCAGGACATCCTAATGTATAACTAAGTTTTAAATTTCAAAGCATTTCGTCAAAAAACAAAGGAGATATAGTCATTTAAAGTTTCAGCCAATCAGATTGCAGCACACGTGCATGCGCGTGATTTCATGAAATGTTTTCTATATCGTATTGTAGGATATCCTAATTTATGACTAGGTTTTAAATTTCATAGCATTTCGTCAAAAAAAAAACAGAAAAGATACTGAGATTGTTGTTTTAGCCAATTAGAGCGAAGCTCACGTGCATGCGCGTGAGTTTATGCTTATTTGACAGTGTCACATTATCTACACTATTAATATATTCTTATATAATGAGTTTCAAATCATTTCATTATAAAATGTAAAAGTTATAGCTATATTAAGTATATCAGTCATTTCAATCATATCACGCGAACGCATGTGCAGGCGTTTGCGCGCAAAATGACCTTCGTTCCGCACACCTACACTACACACCTATTAACCCTAAAAAAGTTTAAGCTCAGTTGGGTGAACATTTTCGGAGAACACTCGCGGACAAAAAAGTACCGGAGAAGAAATAAGAAGAAAAAAGAATAATAACTAGAAACGATCTCGTTGCGAGCAACGAGAGGTCTTCCGTCCGATTCTGTAAAAAAAAAATCTCGTAAAGTCGAGCTGAGAAATGATTAAAAATTTTGGTCACAAATTGAATCCAGGTCGCCAGCGTGAAAATCCCATCCTCTTTTTTCCCCTTTTATCCCCAACACGCTAACCATTACGCTATTGGGAGTACTGCTCTAAATGTACTTGTGTATACTTTTGCTACAGTACACCTGTCTAAGAATTATAAAATACGTGCCATTATTCATAATTTCGCGCCAAACGCCACGTTAAATCTTCGCGCCTTTTCTTTGGACTGATCTATTAAATAGGTGTGATAGCTTCAATGAAATTGAGAAAAAAGATCGTTTTCATAGCCTTCATTTCGAGGTTTATAAATATATTTAATACATTGTACACATTCTATAGAAAAGTAACACAAAAGCAGTGAAATGACTAGTATCATTTATTTATTTATTTATTTTGATTTTTGGATTTCCCGTCTCAGAAGTGAACTATGCCGATTACTTACACTTTCATAAAAAGGTTGAAATGTTTCGCCGAAAAACATGCCTCGCTCTACGACAGTCAAGGAATCAGATACCATTTATGTTCAATAACTTGATTCAGATCTTTGAGAAAAGAATGTTAATATAAACTCCATTAGACGATCTTATTAAAATGGTTTTCTTATTTTTGTCTTTTCTATTCGTTTAATATCACACAAGTGTGCATGGGAAAAACAGTGGTTATACGTTTTATACTTACTATATTGTTTCTTGAAAAACTATAACTTATAACTATGATTTAAGATCTGTTTTACCGTCTTGCAAAACAAATGATAATAGGTATCTCTCATTTGCAGATTTAGTCTTTTCTTTTTCTACTTTGAGAACCAACCAAAACCAGTTACAGAAGACGTTTTAGAAGACCCTGGAATAAATCTTTACTTTGACACAGAATTGAAACGTAATTACTACGTGATCTATTAACGCGCAAACCATTAAGCTATTGGGAGCACTGCTCTTAATTTACTTGTGTATACATTTGCAACAGGACACCTGTTAAAGAATTAAAAAAGGCAGGCCACCATTGATAATTTCGCGCCAAACGCCACAAGTAAATATTTGCGCCTTTTCTTTGGACTGATCTATTAAATAGGTGTGATAGCTTCAATGAAATTAAATAAATAAAACGTTCTTATCGCCTTTATTTTATTTCGACGTTAAGAAGGTATATTTAACACATTGTACACATTACATATCGTATCTAGCCCAGTTAAACTAAAGCAGTGAAACGGAAATTAAGTTTTAAGATTGACACGTAATTACAACGTACTACTACGTGAAAGTCCAAG
>NW_026933910.1:0-59194 GCF_032062105.1 Saccostrea cuccullata
AAACCAACAAATAATTTTCAAATCACACAGAGAAAGCTCTCACAACCCAGCAGTATTCAAAGGTTTCATTAAGGGAGAATGCATTAGACATATGAGAAATCCCAATCAATGAACCCTCAGCACAATTCTACAAAACTTCAAAAACACTTGTCAAAAGAGGATTGATACAGAAATAGACCCTATTTTCACAGACGTAACGGGAAACAGAAAAAGATGCTAAACAAAAACAACAGTGAATCAAACTCTGCAATCCATTAGTTATGGTTACAAAAATAATCCGAGAGTAAAAGGATTAAAAAGACCATCTTAAAATATTGGAATGAAATGAAAACAGACACAAGATGCAAAGAAATATTTACATGGAACCAGTTGTAGCATATAGCAAGCACAAAAGCATAGGGATTATTTTAGATAGTTTCCACAAAAATCCCGCAAAGGTACCCCTGATGAGGCGGGCCTTAGGGCAATAGCCGTTTTTTTAAACCCCAAAAAAACCTTTTTACAAAATGATGTATGAATCAAAATTAAAATTAAAAATGTCACAAAATTTTGGGTTTAAGAGTGTCGGGTCCAAAAAATTTCATGAACAGTTTGGCTGATTGATGTCCTTTTTTTCACACCTGATGAGGGGGGCCCTTGGGGCATATCCCTTTTTTTAAAAAACCGCCGAAACACTCTTTACTATATAATGATGTATGAATAAAAATTAAAATTAAAAAATGTCACAAAATTTTGGGTTTAAGAGTGTGGGGTCCTAAAAATTTCATGAACATTTTGGCTGATTGATGCCCTTTTTTTTCCCCCCTTGTATCTAGGGAAAATGTCCACAGGCATCATCCCTAACGTTCTTTGAAGGATGACTTGTTTTTAAATTTATTGGGGCTTCTCCCTCTGACCTTTTGACATTTTTATTGAAACCAAAAGAACAGTAACACATTAACGCTTCCTAGCTAATTTTTTCATCCGCTTATAGTGGGAACCCCTTAACATCACAAATTGACAACACTTAAGACGTCATGCTACAAAGACTTAGTCGACTTTCTCTGAAAAAAGCAACCAAAGCTAACATGGATGACGATTTCCAGATACCGTCAAACCAAGAAGCCTTGTCACAGATTGATGATTTGGATTTAACAATCCGTTTACCGGACGCAAATAATACCTACACGAGAGCTACAGAAAATGGATTGGCTGAAATATCAAAAACTCTCAAAGAACGACTCGAACTTTCTAAAAAACGTGAAAGTCTAATTCATGGTAACAGGACCGGGAATTACCCTACATGGTATAATGTAAACACAAAGTGTTTCCTAAACCTACCTAATGAGCAGGAGGAGCAGAAATTTAGGAGTTTCTGGAAAGAACTGAGCAACGCCATCGAAAAACAAGCCTCGCAGAAAGTAATAGACTTCCTCGCAAACCAAATCAAGGAAAAGGAAAATGAGGCCAACAGGATTAGGGCTGAGAAAATAAAGCGTGTAGGTTTTGCTACAGAGGAAAGTGCCTCTATCAGAAAACAGTTGGACACAGACATCCTCAATCTACACAATGAAAACACAAAGGAATTGGAGGATTACCGCAGGCATTTGGGCTCTATGCAACAGAGCTCCTCTAACTCTAGGACTGCAACAGTCTCCCAAGGCCCCAGGAAGGAACACCCGAGTACCTCGGAAGGACTGGAATCATCACAACCAAAGAAACTCTTTCTCAGGTTATCGTCCTCAAGAGAAAAGAGGTCAATTCCGACGAAGACATACCACCCATATTAACAGTCTTACATGTGGACTTGAAACACCCTCTCATCTGGTGATGTTTATTTTTAATTATCTGTGCGTACTATAATTACTACAAACAATAGTGACATCTGCAATATGGAAAACTTTACTAGTGAGGTCTATCGAATATTCGGGCGGATTAAAAATATTATGCAGTTCGATCTATTTTAATGTACAATAATTTCATAATGTATAGACCAGTCTAATACTTGTACATTTTACTACTCTGACGTTTTTAATAACATTGATATTATCAAGGAAGCTACATCTTTGTTTGTTTTGAATGCAATATTCCTTATATTATAATCTCTAATTATTTTAGAACTTGTGTTTTTACTTAAAACATTTGACCAACAACATGGTCACCTATTGGTTGATTGTATTAGCTTCAGTTTGACTGAAAGGAGGCGTGGCTATTCGCTTCTGCGCGCTTCTTTCATCTTGACATTGCTTTTATTTAGCCAGTGCGAGTAAGCACGGCAGGATTAATTTTTGTGCCACTTATTTGTTTGCTTTGCAAATTATACACGGAAATTTTATTATCAATTACGTATGTGCCTTATACCCTCTATTAATACGCTCAGACATATTATAGACGTGGTGTTATTATAATTAATCGGCACTTATTGGTTTACCCTCTATTTATACGCTCAGACGTATAATAGACGTGGTGCTTTTTTATATTATCAGCAACATCATTTATCCTCTGAGATAATTAATTCAATCTTAAACCATTAGAGTTATAAGATATTCAAGCCGTTTCTAACAATGGCGCGACGTTTCAGGCGTCTAGATAAACAGAAGAAAAGTGTATTAAGAGCGTCTAATGCATTTGCTCATAAACAACGTATTCACAGAGCAAGCGTAATAAATGCAAAAAAAATTGTTCTTAATTTATCCTCATGTGGTCTTCAAGATAACGAATACATACTGCTAGCCAAAGGACTTAAATTCATCCCGTCACCACAAAGCAGCAATGTCAAAAGGTTTCTCCTAAAGGACTTTGACGAGTTTTCTAGAAAACTCAGATGCAAATTCTTCTTTGATACCGGGGAAAATAATAAACTTCATCCCTTCAGAACATCTACTGGTTATAAACCCGATCAGGCATGCGGTGCTCTTGAAAATTATATTGACAAAACCAAATTAGAATTATCATCTATGCCAATAAAACAATATCGGGATAATTTAACTAACCAGGAAAGGGCGGCATTGGTCTCATTAAAAAACAATCGCCATATTGTAATCAAAAAAGCTGATAAAAGTAACACTGTGGTCATCATGGACAGAGATAAATATGTCACTGAAGCTTTACGTCAACTTGAATCAAAACACTACCTTGAAGTTGAAAAACCTGATTTGTCACATTTACGTAATACCATACAAGAAAAAATATCTGATATGTTTATTGGAGGAGCTTTAGACAAAGAAACATATCGTTATCTAAGTGATAGCGATTCGTCCCTTAAATGCGGACATTTATACTTGCTCCCTAAAATACACAAGATCAAAGATAAAATCATGACTGCCCTTATGAACGGCACTTGCAGCCTCAGACGGCTACCACCTGGGCGACCAATTATTTCACAATGCGATACACCAACACATAGGATTGGTGCTTACTGTGATTATTTTCTTATCCCGATTGTTCAAAAACAATCGACGTACATAAAGGATACTACGGATTTCATCAATAAAATCGAAGCCTTATGCTTTCCTTCGCAAATCATACTGATCACTTATGATGTTACAAGTATGTATACTAACATGGAGTTTGATGAATTATTAAGCGCTGTTGAAGAGGCCTACCGAAATAACAAACGAGATTTATCAGATCTGCCTTATCCCGAGGTCTCAGATCTCCTCTTTCTTCTAAAGTGCATACTTGAAAATAATTATTTTGAGTTTAATGGAAAATATTACAAACAAATAATCGGTTGCGCAATGGGTTCAACTGTTTCCCCTGAGGTATCTGATATAAGAATGTTCCAGATAACTCAATCAATCATGGCGCAATTTCAATATGCCAATAAAGTCTTGTTTCACGGCAGATTTAGAGATGATGGTTTTATTATTTTCAATGGGTCTGAGAATGAGATTCTTGATTTCTTTCAAATTGGCAATCAATGCCACCCGCATTTGAAATTCACTTTTGAAATCTCAATTGACTCTGTGAATTTTTTAGACACAACAGTGTACAAAGGAAGAAAATTCCAAGAATCCAACAAACTAGATATTAAGTCGTACATTAAACCAACAAATAATTTTCAATATCTACACAGAGAAAGCTCTCACAACCCAGCAGTATTCAAAGGTTTCATTAAGGGAGAATGCATTAGACATATGAGAAATACCAATGACAATGCAACCCTCAGATCAATAATACAAGACTTCAAGAAACACTTGTCAAAGAGAGGCTACTCTGATACAGAAATAGACCCTATTATCACAGACGTAACTGGAACGGACAGAAATAAGATGCTAAACAAAAACAACAGTGAATCTAAACTCTGCAATCCATTAGTTATGGTTACAAAATATAATCCGAGAATCAAAGGATTAAAAAGACGCATCTTAAAATATTGGAATGAAATGAAAACAGACACAAGATGCAAAGAAATATTTACATCGGAACCAGTTGTAGCTTATAGCAAGCACAAAAGCATAGGAGATATGATTATTAGATCACGTTTACCACAAGAATACAACTGCTAAGGTGGACCCCTGATGAGGCGGGCCTTAGGGCATATAGCCGTTTTTTTTAAAAACCGCCGAAACACTCTTTACTATATAATGATGTATGAATCAAAATTAAAATTAAAAAAATGTCACAAAGTTTGGTTAAGAGTGTCGGGTCCTAATTAGTTTCATGAACAGTTTGGCTGATTGATGTCCTTTTTCTCACACCATATTACACCAAGATAATGAACCCAAAAATTTTCCAATCAAAAAATACAATTTGATATCACAATGGCCCTATGTAACAAAGGTTATTTAAATTTTTAATACTTTTGAAAAATATCAATATCTATTTGAATAATTTATGTTGAGATCATTGGATTTACTGTTACAATATTACACCAAATTTAGAAAAATAGTGATGTAAAATTAAAAAAAAGGTACGATTTGCGCTCTTTATGTCCTAAAAATTAAATGTTCCTAAAAAGTTATGGTATTAACTTTAACAATAAAACATTAATGAAAATAACATGAAAGAGGACCATTCTGTACTTGGTACATTTCTAAGTTTATGCAGAAATGGCTTTAAATGGCTCATTTCTGAGAGTATTTTTCTGTGGAAAATGTCTGGAACTGTCGCCTACTTCAATTTTTGGATGTATTATGTAAATGTCACATTAAAATCCTGATATCCTGATATCATTATTTTGATAAAATATTTTAATTTCATATAAATATCCCGTGGGGAACCCCTTCGACTTTAAGTATGATTTCAATGTAAATAGCCTTTACTGAACCTCATTTCACTGGACCCTAAAACCCGAGTGTCCGTGCAAGTGAGGTTTTGACACTGCAGTCAAGAAAGGAGGACGTTTTTACCCCTCTCACACAATTATGATTTGTAGGTAGCATTTGTAATTATAACAAGTACCAGTTTAACGTGCAGGGTTACTTTTCTGAAGTAAGGTTTATGTTTACAATTTTATTTTATCTTACTAGTTATTTTCTTGTATTACTCATTTGTCCTAAAACATCCGGTCACCGCATTTCTCATCAAGTTTAAAGCATGACTTTTTATGTTTTGTTTAAGGCAGAGACCGATAGCAATCACGTGATAAATAGAATTCGCATATTTGCACGTGCTGTTTTTCCGGATTCCGCAACGCCGTCAAATAAAATTCTCCATTAACACATTATTGTCTCTGATACAAGATGGCCGACGAAACAATCGTGAAATTTCCTCAATTAAAAAGACAAATTTGCCCTATATATTAAATCTTTACGGTTCTCAAAATTGAAGCATCTTCATGAGAATCAAAATAGAAGTTAGACTGAAACCGACCAAGAACATAATTTTGGCGAAACTGCTCCTTGTCCAGTGTCAACTGCAGCACCAAGTGGGTCCTGCGGTATCGATATGTGACTGATTTTGTTTTTAGTATAAACATTAAAGAACATGACCCTACAGATGTTAATTGGACAAAGTAAAACTTTTGTAAAACAGATATTTTGTATGCTGTGTCCGTGTCAGAAACAGAAGGGAAATATTTACGACTTTATAATATATCGATCATGACTATGGTGCTTGTTTGTTTACGCAAAGGTCTGGAACAACCAGTATATTTAGCTTCAATTACCAATAACCTTAATAGATTTTTTTACCTTCCTAAAGTAGTTTTATGTAGCTCAAAATTAAAACTTATTTTATGACCAGACTGTAACTTCTAAAATAGAAGAACAAAACCAGACATTTCTGGTGTCAGAACATGATAAAGGCCGGATTGGTAAAAAATGTAAAGTAATCATACTTATCTGTGCCTAAAACACGAGGTGGTTTCTAGTTACTTAGAAAAAAAAAAAGGAAAAACATATTTTGCTTAAATTGTTCAAATGAGGAAATGTGTAAACTTTCTCTCCTCTGGATGACTTTTTAAGCATTATAAATCCTTTTATAAATGATAGTGGACATTTACTTGCGAATCTTTTGTCTTTTTGAAATAAAAAGCAAATTGTAAAAAGTTGCATTGAAAAAAAAAAGAAACAACTTTAGGATCAAGTGCCAAAAATAGGGACAGACGGGTAACGGGAAACTAGACTATTTTTTTTAGCCTTATGTTATATTTATGTACATGTAATAAATTTATGTATGTATTTGTTTTATGCTCAAAAGGGCATCACTACTCACATGTAGATGCTCTATTGACTCTATTAAATACATGTATGGTTAAGTGGCTGTGTATAAACATATGACAAGGCATGTTGTAAATTGAATTCAAAACTGAATAACCAAAAGAAATTGTAAAATGTAAGAATGTTTTCTAACTTGAATGAAATTCTTTTAAATGAAGCACCAGAGAATTGATATGATAATGTAGGAAGTCAGTATTGTTAAAAAAAAACTTGTAAATGACTTCGTTTTTTAACAATATTGACTTCCTCACATCAAAATTGTAAATAAATTCTACAATTTTTTAAATAGATAAAGGTATGTACTTTATTTTATTTTCATCATGTTACAGATCCCATGGAAATAAAATTATAGGATCCTTCGCTAATCAAATGACATCTGCAGTAATACAAAAGATTATTATATAGTCTATTTATAGTCCCTATATAATCTATAGAAACGTTAACGCAAACAGTTCATAACACTACATATTCACCGGATTTGAGGCCGTATTCACCGGAGGGTCAATGCGCGTGCAACGGCATTGTGACGTCACAATCAAAATATCAAACAACTTTGCAAACAATGGTTGCAGCGGCCGCAGCGAGCTACGTATCTGAACAGAAAAACAATTATTTAAACCAATTCCAGGATTATTTTTAACATTTGGACGCGTTAGACATAGCAAAACTCGGAAAGGAAAACACGGATGTAACAAACAGTAATTTGGAGATTTTTTTAATTCTCAGCAATGGAAGATCACAAATGAAAATAGTGTCGTCATACAGCCTTCAATGTCTTATTCCCGACTATATAATAAAACAATTATGGACTCTTTTGGTGTTGAATATGGTTTGTTATTCACCAGAAAAATATCCATATTGACCTCGGCTTCGCCTCGGTCATTATGAATATTTTTCTGGTGAATAACAAACCATATTCAACACCAAAAGAGTCCATAATTGTATAATATTGGATTTATATCAATAAGGTTATTAGGTACATAGCTGAATTAAAAAAAATGGAATAAGATGTAAAATGGAAAGTATTTTAATTCCACAAATAATAGTTAGGTTGCTAGTTGTATATGCATTGATGTGTCACTGACAGGTACATGTAGTTTTTTATTTCCTCAAAAACTTTATCCTTTGGTATTAACACTTGAACAGTTTGGGCTGAGTCTTTGTATTTCACGTTTATTTCTTTTCCTTTAACCCCATGGTTATAAAATATCTGATCTTTATCCTTATATACCAAGTTTGTTTAATTAAGACAATTATTTAATCCAAATAATTTCCTTGGGAGCATAAGTGCCCAGATTAATGAGGCGGACTTTATATGCATTTAATGTTTAAAAAATCATGCCGTGGATTGATTCTGCGTTCAAAACTTCATAACCACTGGGTTTTCTTATTTATGTTGTACATGTATTTGGAATAAAAAAGAAATTGTTAAAAGAAAAGTGAAATTAATAATTCTATTGTTGTCAAAGGAAGATAATAAAACCAGTTTACTTATGTACAGAATTGGTCAAAAGATATTTTTATTCATAATTCATCCAAGAATCATATTTATTATAAATCTACAAAGTCAATTTGAACGATATGTAGGAAATTTCTTATCTTTTTTAATATAAGTGCAAAAAGGTCAACTAGGGCAACATGTGTCCAGTTGTACATGTATTAAATTTTTTCTGTGATACAGGATGTAATGTTGAAGAAAATTACGAAGAAATTTACTCATTTTCTTTGAAACATTTTGATTAATTTTATATATCAAAGTCAATTTGTACGATATAAGGAAAAGTTCTTATCTTCTTTGATATAAGTGCAAAAAGGTAAACCAGGGCAACATGTGTCTAGGTGTATATGTATAAATTGTTTTGTGATAAAAAATGTAATTCAAAAGAATATTTCAAAGAATTTACTCATTTTCTGTGAAATATTTTGATAAATTCTTGATAATTTTTCTTAGCCACCATATTCTTCAAAATTGCATCCTTCTGAAGGAAGCGAGTAGGGTAGGGTGTAAGATAATAAACTTGTTCCAGGATGAATTTAAACCCCATTATGTAGTATGATTTTTTTCTTCAAAATTTAAGACACTTATAGGCACCATAATATGCAATATGTAAAGAAATTTGATGGGTAATTTTTTCACAGTGGAAGCAGAAATGAGAGACCTTGTGCAATGAATAGGCAATATTTTAACCTAATTTGACCATGCATATTGGTAAATGTAATTCTGTTTTTCGCTAACAATGCTTGATCAATTTAAGATTGATGTCAAATATTAATGCAGACAGACAGATGCTTGAATTCATATAAGACAAATGATAATTGATATAGCAATAAAAAATTTACAGCCCTTTTCATATGATATTCTTATATTATTTTACATTTCTTTTTCAGCGCTTTGGTGGTTGATGAAGGCTATATTAAAGTTGTCAAATTTCTCTAAAACTAATCCGATGACCTGCTTTGAATTTTTGATATGATTTAGAACAAGGACCCAACACAAACATCTAAAAAATTCAGAAAAAATTCAATGGGTAGTTTTTTTTTTTTGTTGACAACCTATCTCTACCTTAATTTTATCACTATATATAGCAACACGTATTTGAATATTTCAAAGTATGGTGTACAATTTCCGTCATAATAGATTGTCCATCAAGTAGCAATTTGCAATATTGCATTTTTGTAAGAGTTGTATGTATTATTTAAATAACTCGAGTGTGTAATTAAGTCTTATCTAAGACGTGTACATTATCTGTAATATGAAAATGAGTGTACTTTTTTGTAAAGCCACAAGCGCTTGTCAATTAAACTTTTGTATGTGTATTTTTAGCAGGTTCCATCCAGCCCTAGTTCAAAGTCCATGTAGAGACTGTGTAGGGAAATCACCCAGTGTATTGTAGATATACATGTAGGCCACCCTGGAACCATCCTTTAGTCTGTGAGGCTGTTAAAGCCAGTGGCGAGGCAGACATTTGAACAAACAACAAAAACGGATTTTGACTACTTGTATATTTAGTATAATTATTAAGTTTTTGAATTATCTTCGAAAAGTATTTGAGTTATATTTCTACTAATTCAATACCAAATCCGCTCGACAATCTGTGACAGTAAATTGCTTTGAAAAATCTTTAAAAGCTTTGTTGGCGACGGTGGCAGAGTATGTTTTCTGAAAGGGAAATTCCGCAGAAATAATTATTTTCTGCAATTTTTTAAAGAAAATACGGGAAAATGCGCAAGTTAATGACTTCACAATTAGCATTCTCGAGGTAATATAAGAATAAACTATTGTGTACTTTTATTGCATGGTATTCCTATGATTCAGAAAGAATAAGTTTTATTTCTAATATCACTTTCATATTTTTAAAGAATAGTGCCTTGTTCGTAACTTTTTGGGCAGGGGTAAGGGGGCTGAAGTTCCTGCCATATTTGATCAGACTAAAATCCCGAGTTATTACAAAAACCTGATATCACACAATTTGAATGTAGTCAACCTCATCCATGGTATATAAATATTACCTTACACTCGAACATCACGCTGTCTTACATCAAATCAGACTGACGAAATATAGGGGAGTTTTCATTTGGAAATTTGTGGTATATAGGACTTTACAGATCCAGGAGAAACAACCAAATGATAAAAGTAAAACTTAATTTGAAAAGAAATGACTTTTTGTCTTACAGCATGTACCCTTTTTATTAATGATTTCAAAAAAGTTTCCATTTCACCATTTTTGATTTTCTGTAAAACAATTCGATTTTTTAAAAATAATTTTTGATTAATATGAATTCATGCACCACAAGAAGATCAAGGGGCAATTATTAAAATTAATCTCTTCGAGGCAAAAAGTTTTTTTTTTCAAAATATAATTTCAATGATTTATTATTTCCTACTATCATAGGGACAATTCTGCACATTTTTTTTTCCAGGTGATGGTTTAAGATTTTATTTCAAATTGCAAAATTTAAGTTGGTTCACAATTTACATACATCCTTAAATACATCTTTTTAATACATTAAATTGAAGTAGTATGTGCCGTGACTACTGAAGCTGAACATACATTCTCATTATTCGTGGTAGAGCAAGGTGTACATAAGAATTAAATCTAACGAAATTCAAAACCCATTGATGTAATGACATTGTAACACAATAGCAATTCCACAAAACGTTGTACATCGCTGCCTTACAAAGACTATTCGTAAGCAGAAATTTGTCAATATCTGTATGAAACCCATTTATAAATATTACATCCTTTGTTTAGGAAAAAACCTTTTTCTCTGTTATCATTTTGGCCTTGTTCCTAAATTAATTGCTCTATCCTGTTCTTCTGTTGATTTAAACATTAATTAAACTCTCCTGCATTTGAATACTTTGCAGTCATACTCATCTACCTTGTTTGTTACTTAAATGTCTGGATTTTTGTGTATTTTTTCGTCTTTGTCAACTACTGATCAATACATCTACATCATTTTTCAAAGGATTTTAAGAAAGTTTCCAATATTCTTTAAAGTAAAACCAAAGGGCATTTTGTTTACCATATCAAAACATTGTTTCAGCAATAAAAAGATTATGTTCCGTGAATGCATAAAAGTTTTGGGGATTGTAAAAGAATGTTCATTTTAAAAAGTATTTGAAAATTCATTTTAAATTCTCATTGCAACCAATATTGAATGAAATATGGTAATTATAAACAGTCATCAACGTCAGAATCCACTGGAACAATAAAAATCATTAGAAGAGCAACCGCGGACTTCTTAAAAGTATTCAGGTAGTTTCATGTGACATGATTCTTTTTTCCTGATCCGGTGGTTCTTGGGAGGATTTTTAAAGAGGTCTTTAAATTTTCACTATTACCTATTTTTTTTCCCTTGAAAGACGGTATGTGTTTTGGAATAGCAAAATAATTCTTGAGAAAAAAAAATCAAAATCTGAAAGGTTTGCAGATAAAACAGGACATAAACAGACGAGCGTTCGACGCACTTTTAGTAGAAAAAATATCACTTAAATGCATGGCTCTGTTCAGTAAAACCGGAATGTATGGTAACAGATTGACCTATTTCAAAACAAAAGTGACATATGCATTTTGTGCCTATCTCAAAGGATGTCAATTTACTCGAATACTGACCTGTAATTAATAAAATGTTGATCTATATAAATTTTGAATACAATACCTTTATCGAGTAATACCTATCGGACAACAAAACTTGTACAGTATAATATATATATATGGTTGAACCTAAAAATCATATAAAAGATGAAAATTGTAATAATATATAATAATAATACTTTATTTCGTATCTGCATTCATACTACTACAAAGGAACCACTATGATATATACTATATCTATTCTGACAGTGCTTTATATTACAATTTGCAAACTTGCCAAATCAATTTAGTGATAATCGGAGTGGGAAAAAAAATCCTTTTTAATTCTATGTTTTTTTCACATGTAGATTCTTTAAAAATTATTTCTTCATTCTGTGCTTCAATTCAGTTTGAATAAAACAAAACAAAAAGTTGCTTTGTAAAACAAGTCCATGATCTCTACTATAGAATTTTCAATCTTGTATAATATCGGCAAATTGTTTACTATCTTGTAATAATAACACTCTTTAAGTATACCAGTGTATCATAAAGCTAAGTTGTCATTGTACAAGAAACGCATTTAATGAATTCCAAGAATATGTCAAATATCGTGGATTAGCGTTTGAGAAATTTGATATTTTCAAAATGATGAAAAAGTAATAACTTTTAAAGATGCACCAAAAACTACAGTATGAATTTATTTAAAATCAAGGCAAATCGTAGTTGTACGAAGGTTGCAATTAGCGTAACGGGGAAGAAAAAACATACTTCATTATTTGGAGTTAAAATATGATTTATGTCTTGTTTTTTCAGTCGGGGTACAGTATACATTGTATACGTGTCACAATTGGGATATTATGTCTGTCCCAAATTTATTACATGTATATGGAAGTAATAGCCAAGTACACAAACAAAATACTGCAGTTCTTGCTTTAAAAGGAATGACATAATGATAATGAAAAAAATAATCAAATCAGGAAAACAAATCACTAACCTTTTTGTCTTTTTTGAAGCTTAAGCCTTCACTAATAGTTTTTCTCCAATAGAAACTACCCCGCGGGGATCCGGGTTAGAATAGGTCCTCAGTGCCCCCTTGCTTGTCGTAAAAGGCGACTAAATAGGGCGGTCCTTCGGATGAGACCGTATAAACCGAGGTCCCGTGTCACAGCAGGTGTGGCACGATAAAGATCCCTCCCTGCTCAAAGGCCCTGAGTGCCGAGCAAAGGCCTAAATTTGCAGCCCTTCACCGGCAATGGTGACGTCTCCATATCAGTGAAATATTCTGGAGAGGGACGTTAAACAGTATACAATCAATCAATCCAATAGAAACTTAAGTTATCTTTAAATAATTCCCTGTGTTAATCAAAAAAAAAATGAAGTTAGAGATAAAAGACAGCACGGTAACACATTTAAGGATGACAAAGTTATATTTCTGATATAACCATCTCAGGGATTTTTTTTACCTAGACCATGCTTCACTGACTGAATTCCTTTTGCATGCACACACTATAATGATAAATTTCAATGTAAACGTAATTTATATGCCATCATTATCTTGTGTTAAAAGTGATTTTCTCTGTCCTAGGTAATGCACCCGTTTATACATTTTTTGACTTACATTTGTTCTGAGTTTAGACTTTGCTGTAGTATGATACGTAATTTGTTTTTTATTTATGTTATTTACCCCCCTCTTCCACTTTTTATTCTTACAAGGTAGAGCATTGGTAAAGCACGGTATTAAATAGAATGATATAGAAAAAAGTTCAAAAAAGGTTCCCTATCCTTTAGCCTCGCCTTTGGACAGCTAAGTTGGATTTTGTCGTTGTGGGATATTTTAGGTGTTGTCATCATTACCAACATACACATCTTCATCTCACACAATCTTTGTTATCGTATTTTCTTTTAAACTTAATAGTTATCGTACCTTTTCCGATACTCACTTTGTTATCTACATTTTCCTACACTTTGTTTTGTACCTTTTTATAAGCTTAGATTATTATCAAACATTTTTCCATACTTAGTTTGTAATCGTACCTTTTCCTATAACTAATTTTGTTACCGTACACTTTTCTACAGTTAGTTTGTTACCTTACCTTTTTCCATTCTTAGTTTGTTATCGTACATTTTTCCATGCTTAGTTTGTAATCGTATCTTTTTCTGTACCTTATTTTGTTACCGTACATTTTTCCATACTTAGTTTGTTATCGTACCCTTTTCTGTATTTAGTTTGTTAACCTTTTTTCACTTTCAAGATAAACTGCCTCTATTGGCGCAAAACAATAAAGAAATTGTCAGTAGTTTATAAACATTTAGTTAATGCTTGTTTTCGAAGCCATTCTCAAAATGCATGAGATGTAAAATGTTAAGACAACGAAAAGTGATCGATATAGGCCAATCCATCAGCTATACAAATTAGTTAAAAGAGCATAAAACTCGGACCCCTAGGAATTCCAGAGGTGGGATCAGGTGCCTAAGAGGACTATGCATCCCCTGTTGACCTGTTGACCTTTAACACGCGTCATAGGTCATCTGTGTTGATCTGGTAAGAACGGTTTCCTTAAAATTAGGCCAAAGGTCATGATCATATTAACTGTAAACCTGATAGTTTTCTACAAATATGGTCCTTGATCTCAAAGGATATATGTATGATTGATTAAAATGTATAATGTACTTCAAAAGGTATGTCAGAAGTCATGCTTTAAGGTCACGATGTCCGAAACCCTGGTATTTAACAGTTATCTGATAACTTATTTTCAAACATTCTCAATAAATAGAGTGTTACCGACATGCGGACAAATAGGCAGATGTACACAGGGCAAAGTGACCCTTAAGTGTCGCTGTACTCCTCAGACGGCACAAAGGGTAATAATTCTTTAACAAACCGTCACAGTAATCCGAGCATGCAAGATTACTTGTATTTAAGGCAAAACTCGTGACAAAGTGTCATGAGAGGAACCATCAGCCACTATTGTATGAGTTTTGTTGGCTGGAGAAAAAAGGATTCCTTCCATAAAGCGGAACAAAACCCCGAGTCACCGGTGACATCCGATACTACAAATTAAACGTTCGCCATTTGAAATGCACGCAAAACTATCTTACTCTAGATAAAACTGAAGAAAAAAGGAGAATGAACAATTTTTATTTGATAAAATTTACAAACATATCGAGCGTGAGAGAAAACGTAAAGTCAGATATAAATCTAAACATCATATATTTTTCTGGTTTAATTTATTTGACTACCATATATAATATTACAATATCCCTGTCCTGGTTAAATAATGTCAAATACAAGATGCAGAAGATCTTACTACAGAAACACCTATAATTTTTTTTAAACTCCACTTCTGAAAAACAAAAACAGCTATTTTTTTTCTTTTTCTGTCTCTAAAAGCAAGCATTTGACAACATTTTTTTTTCTCTAGCTGAAACCTAAGTTAGTTTTTCAAACCACTCCTTGACTAAAGCAGACAAAATAAATTGAAGATCCACTATAAATTTACAGGTAGAGCGTAACCAGACCTTAAATGGAAATTTGATATTCCAGGTATGCAGCTCTATAAAGTGGTTTTCTCCCACCGACACAATGCTTCAATGATTTCAAATTGTATGCAAAAAATACAAATTAATATCAAAATTACCTTATTTAGACTCCAATATTCTTTTATCACAGATGATATATTTATATACTGGCCCCTGGGTATTGTATCTGTTGTTATGTATTACTACAAACACTACTAAGTGAAAAACGTATTAACATTCCCATTTTTTACTGACAAACTTAGAAAATTACTGACAATGTGCTGTCGTTACTATAAAATTACTGTAAAACTTAGACAATTACTGACCTTTTTACTGCCGGTACTGATAAACTTAGAAAAGTGCTGACAATCTTAGTCGGTGCTGATAAACTTAGACAATTATTAACCCGTTTACTGTCCCTGCTGAAAAACTGACAAGTGCTGACATTTACTGATAATTACTGTCGCTATTGTTCTCGCTCTCGGGCAGGCTGCAGTGGTGTGAAATTGATTTTTTTTTATTTTAACATAGGTTATTATTTCATTTATTTGTTTTTTTTTTCATATTATTTTAACTATGTCAAAATGATATCTTTGAAAAAAAGCTTCTTTGATCTATTTATACAAAATTGATGTGTAAAAAAAAAATGTTTTCAAGAGAAGGGATAAAATTTCAAAACCTTCAAAAAGATAAGCAATTTAAAAAAAAAATCTTCCTTTAGTAGTGAGATATGAAATTTTACAGAGCTCTATGCCATTTTATGATAAAAAACTGTTATTATATGACATGCATTTTATAATATTTTCTTAATTAACATTGACTCCCTGACTTTTTTTAATATTAATTTTAAGAATTAAATTGTGAGGTTAGATGTGTTTTATTCAATTTTAATTCAATTTATTAAAATTAGTTTGAATAATTTTAATAAACTCATAGCGCGCGGTGAGGCCGTGGGTGCCCCCTTTTGACGAAAGGCGTTTGTTATAGTTTTCATATTATGTATAATTTTTAAGCCGCCCATTTTTATTTTTTGTGCAGTCAAACATACCCGAATCCAAGCATTTGCAATAACAAACAAAAATTAAAATACAGACGGGGTATTTAAATTAAAAAAAAAAGACTTTTTATTTTATTCATTGGGCAGGGGGAGGGGGGCTACGGGCCTGCATTGACAATTGATCCTTTGATATTCATTGATTTAGCTACTTTCTGCATTATTCTTTTAAAATATGTACATCTTATAGCTGATTTTCGAATCTGGATTTTCTGGATCCCCACCTGAAAGTGTTATTTTAATTCAAATACATGAAAAACTATGACATTTTATATTATTATCTTTTGTCTATGCATACTCCTGAAACAAACTTTGATAGAAATTAATTTCAATGTTCTTTTCAATTAGAGTGTCGGTAGACGTTCACATGGATCTAATTTCTATTTGTCTTTTCAAAATAAAATTTGGGGGGGGGGGCGTGCGAACTAAATGAAGAACGATGAACATGTACTTATTTATTTTAATAAAGTAGAACACACACTAACTTGATGATTAATTAATTTGAATTCTTTAATTAAACAGGGATAGATATATTCAACAAATAAATTTAAACTTGAATTACTCATAGCTAATTTCAAATCAGATTCTGAATTATTTTACAAATATCAATTATATTTAGATTAAAAAAATGATAACTGCCTGGGATTTTTTTTCATCAAAAATTAAAATAAGACTGCTTTTAAATGCAAAGTATAACATACAGTCATTTTCACACCACTGCAGCCTCCCCGAGAGCGAGAACAATAGGGACAGTAATTATCAGTAAATGTCAGCACTTGTCTAAGTTTTTCAGCAGGGACAGTAAACGGGTCAGTAATTGTCCAAGTTTATCAGCACCGACTAAGATTGTCAGCACTTTTCTAAGTTTATCAGTACCGGCTGTAAAAATGGTCAGTAATTGTCTAAGTTTTACAGTAACGACAGCACATTGTCAGTAATTTTCTAAGTTTGTCAGTAAAAAATGGGAATGTCAGTAAGTTTTTGACTTAGTAGTGAAATAGCCATAGGTAATATTTTGATCAAAAAATGTGACCCATTCTTTAAACTTACTTTTTCTGTTTACTGAAATAAATGAGATCGTTTTAACGTGTGAATTTAATCCCTCCCCAAATAATTCAGCATAACCTGTGTTTGACTGAACAAGATTTTATATAGCTTATTGTTCTTACATAAAAAAAAACAGACATAGTATTAATACTCTGTATGGTCCAGTCGGGATGTGACATAAGTATCACAATCGGCATATTTCCCCACGTCATAGTTAAATTATACACAAGAATTCAAATCAAAATGTAGCATTTCTTAGTAGCTTATAATGATAATGAAGAAAAATTGCTTTTATCATTACCCTTCCTTAAACAGATGCTTGATGTTGTCTTTCAAACACTTTCCTGCGTAAATCAGAAAAAAATTGGAGTTTTAAAACAAAAACATAAATAGTATTTTTACAAATTTACTAGGGAAATTAAATATTTCTAGTATGCAACTCTCATAAGTTTTTTTTAGCGGAAATCATGCTTCAGCTACTTCATTCATAAAACATGCATACAACATAAAATAAATATCATCGTGCGCTTGATCTTGATTCCATCGTTATCTTTTATTTAAAAAGTTAAGTTCTCCGTCTCATGAAATCCACCTGGGCTGGGTTTCCCAAAACTATCGTGAGATTTGTCCTAAGATAGATCTTACGATCATCTTAAGATCTGACTTGTGACAATCATAAGATGTGTCAATGCATTTTCACAAAACTATCATACGTCAAAGAAATCTTAATAAAAATATTCTTCAATTCCATAGGGATTTTTTTTGAATATGTTTGCGCGAAGTTAAGTTGCCTTTCCTTAATTTATTTTCAGATTTTCACTCAAAAAAAAAACATTGCATCAAGTTAAATGTAATAAGGGTGTGTTTGTGTTTGTTGGATCTTTGTTTACTTGCGTTTTTCATTCCCAAGATTGAAGAGTCAAGATACATCCCGAATGCAGATATCGTCATATACAATACAATTGCTGATTCGTCGAACAGTGTCTATTGATTCCAATCATAAATTGAGAAAAAATTCTTTACTTTTTTATACACCATATGCCAAGGATTCATAAGGAGAGTAACTTCGTGGATTTATTTAATCCATAAAAATGCATATACTTCGCAAATCTGTTTATTAAAAAGATATTAATGTAACCTATCAATAAATAAACTACATCTATCTCTTACACAGGTTCTGGAATTACTTTAGCCATTCAAAAAAAATGCTTAAGTTATCAATGCTTGGTCATACATGTACCTGTAGTAATTGTGATATTCTTGCGCGGTTTGAAATTCAAATGAAACAATTTTGAATAAAGTTTCATATGATGTATGAAATTTACATACATGGCCTAAGAAGCATTCACTCTAAAAAAAAGTTTTACTTGTTGTTTTTAAAATAAGATATTAGATTGAGAAAAACTAGTAATTATTAGTAATCCATTTAGTCAGAATAGCAAGTAAATGACTATCATGGTTAGTAATTGTAAACATAATTAGCAATAAGGATGAATTCATTTACTTATAAAATGATTTACTATGTATCAATAGAGTTAATTTAATTATAAGAATTGTATTACTTTAAGTTAGTAAATGAACTACTCATTTTTGTTAAATTATTATTACTTAATTCAGAGATAATATGCTTTCTATTTACTAAATTTTATGAATTATTACTAAGTAAATGTAATTCTGAAATTAATTAAAATCTAGAATATTATTACTTAAAAGAATACTAAGTAAATGAAATACTTATCATATTTACTAAAATCGACATTATTTACTAGAAACACTGCAAGGTACCCACCCTCTGACATGTGAGTACTATTAACAGATTTCTTTATCAGAGTTCCCTAACTGGGCCCTCTGAATGGTTAAATAGAAGAAATCTACTTATGATGGAAACAATTATACTTTCCATTTCTTTTGCCAATTTCTTTGCAACTGTTTTATTATATATAACAATAAAACATTTGATTCAACTTCGAAAGCCTTAAAAATTGAATAAGTTGTATTTTTTAAGGACCATTTTAAAAATGGTTAAACATTTCAAGTACTTAATATCGCATTTTTATTAGTGTGACTTTTTTTTCACATGAAGGTATATTTAGATGAAAGATAACTCCTCCTCACAGACAATTAGTGATAAGACTACCATATTTAAGTAATTACTGATCTGAATTCTCCTTGATTTAGTAAATAAATTTTTGTTTTAAGTAAATCAATTAAATACAATTCAAACATGCAAGATGTGTTTGTGAAACACCTATCCCACTGTATGGCAACATAGCAAAGGTTAAACTTTTCTTAAATGCAAATTTAATTATTGGGATTTCTTGATATCTCCAAGGTCAAAAGGTCAAGGTTATTGGTATCTAATGAAAGGTCTTGCTACAAAAAAATACATATGTGAAATATGGAAACACTTGCCTCAACCCTTCAGAAGTTATGGTCAAGGTTACCAATTTTGAAATGTAGGTCAAACTCCAAGGTCAAGGACAAAGGGACAGACTTGTGGTACCCAAAGAAAGGTCTTGTCACAAGGATGAACTATGTTAAGTATGAATGCACTAACCCTATTTCTTTAAAAGTTACAGTCAAGGTTTGCTTTTTAAAAGTGGGTCAAACTCCAAGGTCAAGGTCAAAGTTCTTGGTATCCTATAAATGGTCTTCTCAAAATGATTACATATATGTAAGTATGAAAGCACTTTTCCTTACCGTTAAAAAGTTATGGCCAAGGTTAAAGTTTTTTCACAAGGATGGAAATCTCCAGGGTCAAGGTCAAAATTTCATAGTTGTTGGTATTCAATGAAAGTTTTTTCAACAAAAAATATATATGTGAAGTATAAATGTCCTGGTATTTACTGTTAAAAAGATTTGGATAAAGAATAAGTTTGAATTTTTTGTGTATAAGGTCTTGTCACAAGGAATACACGTGTGAAATATGAAAGTTATAGCTCCGCTAAATCAAAAGTTATGGGCAAGGTTAAAGTTTCTGCGGATAAACAGAGAATCAAAGAGACAGCTAGACAGACAGACGGAAACGACAAAAACTATATACCCCGAAACTTCGTTTACGGGGGCATTAAAATATTAATTATATAGTAAATACTGGTAAAATGTAAGTATTAAAGACCAAGTAAAGTTATTACTTATATACACAAATTTAAGTAAATATAAATTACTAAGTAAAACTTTTTAGTGTGTAAGTAAAACAATTTTTTAAAATACAAAAATCAAGTAAAACATTTGAATCTAGTAATTGACATATATTTCAGTAATTGATTTTAAATTTTAAGTAAATGCTTAGTAATTATCTATTACTTATCTTTGTTATTTCAAGTAAAATATGACTACTAAGTAAAACTTTTTTAAGAGTGTTTGAGTGTGTGCAATTTCATTAGAGACGGGACGCAAGCAAAGAAAAAATGACTTGAAAAGACTATAGTGGAAAAACATAAAGTAGGTACATCTTGCGAATTGGATTTTCTACCATTTATTTACTGGCAATTTTTTTTTTGCGGGGTTGGGTCAATGTTACGTGTGGCGTAATATAGTCCAAAGGATTGTTCTATCACAAAAAAAAGTTTATCTTTAAATATTCTTCTGTTTTTAGGTAAAATATATACCGTCTCCAGCTTCACTTTAGACTTAAGACATGTATCTAGTTGTCTTAAGATTTTGATAGATGTTAAGATTATCATAAGATATGACAGTTTGTGAAACAGCTATGGTGCAATCGTAAATCGTTTTCGGTCTTAAGACAGCTTTTTGTCCTTGCTTGATATTATCTGTTTCACCTAAGTTTATTTAAACGTTTCTTTATTACTTTATACTTGTATCTGTATCTGTATGATACATATATCATGTTTTTCATGATACCTGGGTCGAGGTCACTACTGCTAGACTGTTAGTCCCCGAGGGTCTCTACAGCTAAGAAGCTGAGTACTTCAATACTTTGTCAAAACACAATTGTATTTTTAATAGCTAGGATGATAAAAATTTAGAAATTTATTTAATAATTAATGATTTTATCCCTCCGCGGGTATGTGAAGAAAGCATTTAATTAAGATTTCGAAAAAGAACTTTATTCGGTAATAACCAATATTTGCCCCCCAAATCAACATTTGATAGAGATATATTTAATTAAGTTTTTAAACAAGGGAGTATATGCTGACTAAAAGGCACTGAATATTTTCATAAGAAATGACGCCATATGTACGTAATGACGTCACAAACATGACGTAAATTTCAGTTTTTTATGAATTTTACAGAAAAATGTACATATTTCGTCGATATTTTGAGTAAAAGTCACCGAGCGCATGTGTGTTCAGGATCAATATTTTGTAATAACGTGTAGAATGATAATATCAATGAAATACGTCAATATTGTTCCTGAACAAACTTACGCTCTATAAATTTTAAAGCTAAAATTGTTGAAATGTTGTCCATTTTGTCCTCTTTCTGAACAAGGATATTAAATTAGGACTAGTTTGTGACGTCATAAAAACAAAAATTGTGAATACACTGCTTTGACACTATAATATTTTCTGTTAATTTATATTTCTCATACAATTTATTGAATTCAGCACATTTCAGGAAGTTTTCAAAATTTAACTTTTGTGGGGGCAAATATATGCAATACACTGCATATAGTTCTTTACACTTTTTTAAAAGAAAATTAAGATTTATTATTAACCAAAGCCGCTGATAAAACGTCAACTACTATTGCCAAATGTATAAAGATAAAAGAGTGTCTAAGGCAAAGACGTGTATCACCATTACGCCATCACGTGAATTCTATTAATAGCAAAATGTTCCTTGATAAAAAAAGTTAACAGTACAACAGTATTCCGGAGTTCTTTTAGTAAATAATTTACATATGAGAAAGGGCTTTGTAAGTTTTCAGATTTTGTGCCCAGTTGCTTTGTAGTTTGATTACAAAAATATGTTCAAATCAACAGATTTTCTCTGTTAAAGGAGCATACAAGATAACCTTATATTGCAGGCAAAACTCGTGACAAAGTGTCATAAGAGGAGTCATCAGCCGCTATTGAATAAGTTTTGTCGTCTGTGAAAAAAATGATTCCATTCATATATCAGAATAAAATCCTAGTCATCAGTGACACCCGATACTACTAATTCAACCTACGCCATCTTAAATGCACGCAACAATTATTTTACATAAGATCCGAAGAACGAAAATAGGGGATTGTCAATTTTTAACTGTGCCAAACTTACAAATTTATTGAGACAGAGGAAAACGTAGAGTTTAAATATCAACTGAAAAAATATGTCTGATTTGGTTAGATGGAGTACAATATACGGGTCAGAATATCCTTTTCCTGGCTAAATTAAATGCATGTATCAAATACAAGATGCAACAATTCTTAAAACATATCTACAACGATTTTTTTTAAAGTTCACTGAAGAAAAGCACAAAAAAAACGTTTTATATTTCTCACTTCCAAAGTCAATCTGCGACAATATTTTTTCTTTAACGGAGACTTCATTTTTTGGGTGGGTGGGGTGGGGGTGGGGTGGGGGTCGGGGTAGGGTTGCATTCACCCCCTTGTAAAATTCAGAAAATGATACAATTACAGGCAGGACGTAACCACATTCAAAAATGGAATTTTATAAAGAGTTTTTCCTCCCATCGACACCGTGCTTCAATGAATTCATATTGTATTCAAACAAAAAAAGGTATCAAATTCACCTAATTTAGACTCCGTCTTTCTTTCATCGAAAATATGCTTAAATGCTAGACCTTAGGTACTGCGTCTGTTTCTCTAATGCACACATTCAAATAAACGTATAATATTCTAAGTGCATTAAAAAAGGGAAGAAAACATTTTGATCAAAAAGCAAACCCACACCTTTACCTTACTTTTTCTGTGTATTGAAATTAAAAATATACGAGTTTCATTTTAACGAATGAATTTTGATATATTCACTTGTAATACAATTGAGGCAGTTTACGCTTTAATGGTTCATTTAAAAAGTTTAAACTACTGTGTATATACTACGTTATACCAGAATGGGTAGCTATTAAATTCATTCTTTATGATCTAATTTCCATTATAAAATATTTAAATTAAGTCAAATTATCCTTCAAAAATGCCTTTGAATGGACATTTTCGGTTGGGTGAACTTCTACTGCACTATCGATTATGGACAAAAAGGTATTGAAACCATAAACAGTAATTATGAAATAAAAAATAATACAAACTCCTTATTTTTAAATGGCGTTTATTTTGAACATTTAGTTTACAGCTCCTTTTAAAGTAGTTCTGAATTGGATGGGTCACATATGTACTCATTTTTTTTCAAATACATGGTGAAAGCCCAGACTTATTTCGAGAGATTGTACGTAATGTGTTTGCATTTCGGTTTATCCTTTCGCTAGAGAATCGAACCCTACTCTTCGTGATCTGCCTGAGATGCTACCCTACAACCATATGTTATCTGCACTATTTAACATAAACCTTACAACAGTAAATGAAGAGATAATTTCTCTTATTGATCCTTTTCACACTTACTGTTCTTCATTTGTATCCTGTCCATCTATACCTGAATTGAGACAAATGCTACGTGACTGGCCAAAATTGCCTTCTGCAGTATGTGCTATTGATGGAATTTCTTTTGACATTAATAAATCAAGAAAAGAGCCCAAGGAACTGTACTATTCCGGCTATAGACGATTTCATGCTAATCACATGCAGATTATAGCTGATAATTAGCATATCCTACGAAACGTTAAATGCGGTTTCCCAGGTCATCAGAATGACGCCCGTAGTAAACCCTTCTACCTGATATTTCTGGAAGAGAACTACCATTTTCAGATGACTTTGTATTACAGTGGACCTTCAGATATCCGGATGGTTCAGTATCCGGACAATTTTTCACCGGAACAATTTTTTTTTATCGTTATTTTGTCTTGTTAAACTGGTGATTCAGGTATCCGGACGCTTCACATATCCGGACAAATTGACTATGAACCAAAGCGTCAGGATAAATGAGGCTCCACTGTAATTGCAGATAAAGTTTACCCCAAATGTCACCCTAAAGTCACACCATTTACATCCCAACAGATAAGTAGAAAAGATTCTGTAGCAAGACAGAAATGCAGAAAAATTTAATACTATAGGTGGCATTAAAATCGGAGAGGAATAATTTAAAATATGATCAACATTAAAACCAAATATTGTTTATTGTATGGAAGTTATTCAATTAGTTTGCGAACTTTTTTATCACCCCTCGTACTGTATTATATGTATATATTTTTTTTATGTTTTGTACCTCATGTACCAATTACATAGTTTAACGTTTTGAGTGAATGAATTGAATTTTATGTATATTTCAATCACAATGTACCATTAAAGGGCTATAAAATAAACTATACAACGTTTTTATGTAGGTAATGAGCCCCATACTTACGGTCCCATATATTTGCTATTTTGTAAATGTTCACCCAATCGGGGAGATTGATTAAAAAATAACAATATTGTGTGACATATATAAATTGAAAAGCATGATAGAATATACGCTTGATTTTCACTCGGAGTTTTTAATATTATCTAATTAAGATACAATGATCTGAATTGAAATATTATAGAACACTTTTGAAGGAAAAGCCTACATGTAGTTACTCATCCACGTCAGAACTACTTTAAGAGGCGCTGTAAACTAAAAGGTTTAAAATAAACGCCATTTAAAACTACGGAGTTTGTTTATACACATGTATTATTTTTTTATTTCATAATTGCTCTTTATGGTTTCCATACTTTTTGTTCATTATCGATAGTGCAGTAGAAGTTCACCCAACCGAAAATGTCCAATTGCAGAAATTTGAAATGTAACGTCAGACGGAGTGCTACGTTTTTGACGTTAGTCATCGTAACATAGGCAACAAATGTTATACGATATTGACCGATTTGTTAACCAATTAAATAACACTTTACAACCAAAATTTATTTATTCATTTTTTTTTTGGAAATTTACGTTTCTATGCCGCTTCATGCTTTAGAGTAAAAATTGGAAAATGCCAGTATTTAAAAAAAAAAAAAACTCACAAAAAATTAGAAAAAGGTTATAAAGGACTTTAGAGTTGAAATCTTAACACATTACTAGGTTTATTTAGGTTGTCATTTGTCATTTCACGTTGTTTGTGATATCTTGCTCATTCATTAAAGATTTGTTTTCACTGAATTATACTCCGTTTACCATTTTTTGAATTTTCAAAATTGCTTTTCCAGCTTCGCAAAATAAAAAAGCCTTCCTTTAACTCTCTACAACCAATTTGATCGTTTTTACTCGATCTTTACCATAACCTGGAAGCTATAGACTATAGTGGCTAAGTAATAGCCAAATTGCATGACAATTGAAATGATTTTAGATTTTCAATCATCCTCTTTTCTTAATTTATGGAGTAATAATCCAAGAGCACCTGCAGATGGTGAATCGATTCTTGTTCTGAGTATTATCATCTTTTAAAACAAGCCATGCTACTCAGTAAGATGTTGAAGTAACAGGGATTTCAACAGTCTCCTTAAAATCAGAATTTCGTAATTTCTACTGTCGTCAAAATGAAACAGATTACGAAAATATCAATACAGAGGAGTCATGGTGGGTCTGATCGGTCAATACAGAGGGGCCATGGTGGACCTGACGGGTCAATACATAGGAGCCATGGTGGACCTGACGGGTCAATACATAGGAGACATGGTGGGCCTG
The DNA here is from genome assembly GCF_032062105.1 of Saccostrea cuccullata. Classification (NCBI taxonomy): domain Eukaryota; kingdom Metazoa; phylum Mollusca; class Bivalvia; order Ostreida; family Ostreidae; genus Saccostrea; species Saccostrea cuccullata. The sequence goes on from NW_026933910.1 coordinate 26,058, forward strand.
ACTGGTCAATACAAAGGAGTCATGGTGGGCCTGACCGGACAATACAGTGGAGTCATGGCGGACCTGACCGGTCAATACAAAGAAGTCATGGTGGACCTGACCGGTCAAAACAGAGGGATCATGGTGGGCCTGACTGGTCAATGCAGAGGAGTCATGGTGGACCTGACCGGTCAATACAGAGGAGTCATGGTGGGCCTGACCGGTCAATACAGAGGAGTCATGGAAGACCTGACCGGTCAATACAAAGAAGTCATGGTGGACATGACTGGTCAATACAGAGGGATCATGGTGGGCCTGACTGGTCAATACAGAGGAGTCATGGTGGACCTGACAGTTCAATACAGAGGAGTCATGGTGGACCTGACCGGTCAATACAGAGGAGCAAAGGTGGACCTGACCGGTCAATACAGAGGAGCAAAGGTGGACCTGAACAGTCAATACAGAGGAGTCATGGTGGACCTGACCAGTCAATACAGAGGAGTAAAGGTGGGCCTGACTGGTCAATACAGAGACCTCATGGTGAGCATGACCAGTCAATACAAAGGAGTCATGGATGGCATGACCGGTCAATACAGGGGGGTCATGGTGGCCTGACCAGTCAATACAGGGGAATATTGGGGGAGGGGATCTTACCGGTCAATACAGAGGAGTCATGATGGATATGACCTGACAATACAGAGGAGCTATGGTGGACATGACCAGTCAATACAAGGAAGTCATGGTGGACCTGACCGGTCAATACAGAGGAGCCATGGTGGACCTGACTGGTCAATACAGAGGAGTCATGGTGGACCTGACCGGTCAATACAGAGGAGTCATGGTGGGTCTGACCAGTCAATACGGAAGAGTCATGGTGGCCCTGACCGGACAATACAGTGGAGTCATGGCGGAACTGACCGGACAATACACTAGAGTCATGGCAGACCTGACCGGTCAATACAGAGGGGTCATGGTGGGCCTGACTGGTCAATGCAGAGGAGTCATGGTGGACCTGACCGGTCAATACAGAGGAGTCATGGTGGGCCTGACTGGTCAATACAGTGGAGTCATGGTGGGCCTGACCGGACAATACAGTGGAGTCATGGAAGACCTGACCGGTCAATACAAAGAAGTCATGGTGGACCTGACCGGTCAATACAGAGGGGTCATGGTGGGCCTGACTGGTCAATACAGAGGAGTCATGGTGGACCTGACAGTTCAATACAGAGGAGTCATGGTGGACCTGACCGGTCAATACAGAGGAGTCATGGTGGGCCTGACCGGTCGATACAGAGAGGTCATGGTGGGCCTGACTGGTCAATACAGAGGAGTAAAGGTGGGCCTGACTGGTCAATACAGAGACCTCATGGTGGGCATGACCAGTCAATACAGAGGAGTCATGGATGGCATGACCGGTCAATACCGAGGAGTCATGGCGGCCTGACCAGTCAATACAGGGGAATATTGGGGGGGGGATCTTACCAGTCAATACAGAGGAGTCATGGTGGATATGACCTGTCAATACAGAGTAGGCATGGTGGACCTGACCAGTCAATACAAGGAAGTCATGGTGGACCTGACCGGTCAATACAGAGGAGCCATGGTGGACCTGACTGGTCAATACAGAGGAATCATGGTGGACCTGAGCGGTCAATACAGAGGAGTCATGGTGGGTCTGACCAGTCAATACAGAGGAGTCATGGTGGGCCTGACCGGTCGATACAGAGAGGTCATGGTGGGCCTGACTGGTCAATACAGAGGAGTCATGGAGGGCCTGACGGGTCAATATAGGGGAGTCATGGAGGGCCTGACAGGTCAATACAGAAAAGTCATGCTGGACCTGACAGGTTAATACAGAGGAGTCATGGAGGGTCTGACCGGTCAATACAAGGGGAGTCATGATAGGTCTGACCGGTCAATACAGACAGGTCACGGTGGACCTTACCGGTCAGTACAGAGACGTCATGGTGGATCTAACCGGTCAATACAGAGGGGTTATGGTTGGTATGACTGGTCAATACAAAGGAGTCTTGTTGTTCCAGACCGGTAAATACAGAGGAGTTATGTTGGACGTGACCGGTCAATACAAAGGAGTCATAGTGAGCCAGAGTGATCAATACTGAGGAGTCATGGGGGAACTGACCAGTCAATACAGAGGTGTCATGGTGGGCCTGACCGGTCAATTCAGGGTGCTGACTTCTCCAAGGCACCTGATCCCACCTGTGGAATTTCTAGATATCCGTGTTTTATGCTTTCTTCACATATTATTTTTATATATATTTTTTGATGATCTTCTTTTCCATTAATGCAATCTGATAATCTCTGCAGTGCATGTATATAATCGAATTTTAATATTTTAAAATCTTTTTTGAAATGCAAAAACTTAAATGATTAAAAAAAATAAATATCACTTAGTCAAAAATGAGGCCAGGAAATGTAACATACGAATAATATAGCCTAAACAGTTAACACTGTGTTGGTAAACTCTGTCACCTCCAAATTGGCAAATTGGCACCCGCAAAACTCTTATTTGTCATAAACTCATTTGCATTTACCTTTAGTTAACAAAATGAAAATATCTAATGTTTGAATGAGTGGAAGAATTTATTTTGGGATTAATAAATGAATGAGAATTATTTGAACAGATATACCGTATAACTGGTTTTTAATGCGGGTGCAAATTTTTGCGATTAGATCCTGAAATAGGTATATTTATTTTTTGCGATTTTAATTTTTGCGATTTCACTTTGACAATAAAGTCTATATTTATTGAATAAAATAACTAGACTGAATTTTACTCTCTATCTCTCGAAGTTTTGATTGCGCTTGTATACACGCCAATCAAGCGTACAATAGATGTAGTCTGGACTTACCAGGAAACATTGAAGGCCTTGGGCTGTTAATTGAGTGTTTACATAGATGACACTACACCTATGGGTCGTCCGTATGTTGTTATAATTAATGGTTATTATTCACAGGGTAAATTAGAAACAAAGTCACAATTATTTTGAATTGAAACCGAGACGATAATTCTTTGAAATTAATTTATTGAAGTTCTTTTCAGTAAGTAAACGTTCCCATAGACTATGAACTTACATTTATGATTATAAAGAGTTTATATAAACCCAGTTTGGGAAATATTACGCAAGAAATTCCTTTCTCAAGGACAGAATACCGATTAAGAAAAATCTGTTAAACACTGGTGAAGGACCCGATCAAGCCGCGGAATAGCCAAACCAACAATAGTGCTATTCGGGTTTCATAAAAATAAATCATGAAAAACAATGTAGGAACAAATAAATATTGAATCTTTAGGAATTCGTTTTATTTATTCGAAAAACAATCATTGTTGATGATATCAAGTAAATTACCTGTAAAATACGATTGAAAACGTGCAATGGCATTATTTACATATACTTCCGGTATCTGTAAAAGTAGAACTTCGATGATCGCAACTGAAAATTCCGGATTTTATTTACGTATTTTTTGCGATTGAATTTTTTGCGATTAAGACTTGATCGCAGAATTTCGCAAAAAATAGCACCCCGTAGAAAAATCCAGTTATACGGTATGTAGAAAAGTCGTGTATCTATTTTCTTAGCAGTACTTTTTTGGGGGTTGTTTTTTTAGGAGGGGTCGTATTTCGATGAAAAAAAAAAAAGTTAAAATGATTTATGTATAATCACATTTATTGGTGCAGTAAAAAATTTTATGCCCCATTTTCATGAGGTATTAATAGACGAAATCTTAAATAACTTTAATTTCATAAGAATTTTGATTTTCTCAACTATTGCAATTAAAATAACAATTTTGAAAGGTATCAAAATATTTTTTTCTTTTTTTTTTAAATTTTTATATCATTAATTTATTGTTGCAAAATTCATCCAAATTCATACATTTCATGACTTTAAGAGGCTGTCCACCGAAAAACCAGGCAATGGGCGGCACATCGCATGTCATGGATTTTAATTAATTTTTGCATGTAGACTTATTAAAGCAAGTGTTTACACATGACAACATCAAAAAATTTTATAGTGCTCCTCTAGTCCTAGTTTTGGTAAATGCTTAATTTTAAGTGCAAAAAGGTCAACATGAGGGTAAAAAAATACTACGTTTTTATTTTGTTTTATATGTAACAGATACTCCAGAGGTGGATGTGCCGATGAATATTATTTATAGAATAGACTTTTATATTTTATTTTATGAATGAATAAGACTCCAATTTACACTTCTTTAGAAAAAAATTATCTGGTCCAAATTTGAGTTTAACAAGTAAATGTTTAAATTCAGTATACAATTTTAATTACGTTATAGAACCCAATACAATACAAGGACATATTTGTTTACTTATGTTTTTATGTATACAAAGTACAAACTTTTGGGTCATTCAATAAAATCATTGGGAAAAGGTATTTTGAAAGAAATAAAAGGAGTCAAATTTACTTATTTTTTATAGTTTTCACAAATGAAACCGATCCCGACCGGAATTGTATAAAGAAGAAAATACTAAAATAGTAATGTCAAATTTGGCTCTTTTGTTGTAATATGATTAAGAAATTACTTGATGTATTTTTTAACATATTATATAGGTGACAGGTGCCTTTAGTTTGATAATTTTATTAATTTTGCATTATTTTCGATCGGGATCGGTTTTATTTCAATCGGGATCGGTTTTTCCGTAAATTTAGAAAAATTTCCTAAATTTGGCTCTTCGTGTTAATTTCTCAGAAAAAATGCTAGTCTGTTATTTCTTTTCAGTCAGTTTACTGTTTTTAAATGAGTGTACTCATAGATTCAAATGTATGTATTATTTAAATTACCAATGTCTTTTACTTACATGAAGATTACATGTAAAACATCTGATCTGATTGATTTCTTAATAGATACTAGGGATTTCAAAAAAAAAAAAATATTTGTGCATGCATTATGCAACAACCAGAGCAGACAACTTTCTAGCTTCATTATTCATCTCATTTCCAAGTAAAATTTCTTTTTTAATTGTCTCAGGAATTAAAGAGTAAATGCTATCAGTAGCGAAATTAAAATTGCCTAAATGCAAGAAATATTTTTATGTGTACAGTCTCGACTTTATCCAAGTTTTTTCTTACCTGTCATCTGTAAAGCCTTTTCCTCTTTTACAAAATTTGATTTTATATAAATAAGAAAATACCAGGTAAGTTCTTTCATGTATAGTATAATTTTTCAAGAGCCAATAAATCGCAAGCAAGAAGCGCAGAAGGGGGTGCGGGATCATGGCATCATTATTTTTAAAAATTGATTTCATGAACGGGAAAACATTTTAGTATTGGTCAACATAGTCACAGGTTTATACTCCATATTAAATATGAGCGTGTGATTGTTTCAATCGCCAAATAAGAATTAAGAAATAAAATTTTTTAAAAAATGTTTCACTAAACCACCTTCCGTTATAGTGCCAAATTACAGTCGGGAGTTCAGCAGTAATATTTTTATAACTTATTTTTCAGTTTTTTTCCCTTTTTAATCGTACTGTAGATCATTTATTTTTATTTGATTGCATAGATAAATGTATTTAAGTTTTAGTTTTTACATCTACCAACTTCGTTGAATTAAATGTTGCGTAAATCTAAAACATTCATCATTGATTCCCAATTTTATAAGAAATGTTCTGAATCATTATAAACACTTCATTAATTATTTTAACGCATATCCTGGTAAATCAATTTTAAAAAATTAGTTCTCGGTCATGTATAAAATTACTTATCAAAACGTCATCTTGCTGAGACGCCGCCCGTGTACTGTGTAAAATCATTTTGATATTAAGATATTATTTAACATTTAGTATAATGCACGCTGAAGAATATTTAACAGAAAAAGAGAAATCATTTTTAAAAAAATATTTTTCTTTACACTTTACGCAAAGAATATATTTACAAACTTGTCTGGAAAACTTGTAACTATTTCATTGTGACGCATTATTATGACGTCACTGATACATCAATGGAAACGTGGATTTAACCTGAATCTTATAGCCAATTTTAATCTAAATATTATGTTTAGAGGCGAAAATGAATTATATTTTGAAAATAAATAATTTTCTTTAGTGTATCGATTCTAAATATTTCACTAGGATTCCGATTAAAATATGTTTAGCAGATTTACCGATGCCACGGGAGATAACTCTTGCATCGCAAATTTTCATAAAAACGTTTATATATTTTGCCAGAAAACTTCTATTAAAAGTGTTTTTCCCAATGATTTTATTTGTTTAACAAAAAGATGAAATATTTCAAGATTTATTTAAGTGTGAATTATAGTCCTGTTAAAATTGTATTGGAAATTACAGTTCTTTGTTTCTGACCTACTTTCAATGGTTTATATAGGGGAAGTCAAAAACACAAAACACAAGGATATTTTACTGAATAAGCAATTTTCAAACAAATCTTCAATTACATTATTCCTTTTGGACTACATTGATATTGTTTTTCATAAAATATCAAATATTCCTCACATTCGATGTGCCGCCTATTAATACAATACTGCCTGGTTTTTCGGTGGACTGCCTCTTAAATAAATACGGAATAAAATAAAGTTTACATATTTGTATGGGCCCTTTTATTGAAACTCACTTGCAAGATGAATTACAAGCAAAACTCTTCATAAATTGTGTCATATTGTGGTATCATAAGCTTATGTAAGGATATTAACTCGGCAGTAGGAGTGATGATTTTAGCTATATAGCATCATAAAAAAACCCTGAGTCATTTTTAATACCCGATACCATAAAGCTTTAATGTAGGTTAAAATCAGTCAGGGAGTCTGAGCTGTACGTTACATGATACACGATCTGTTCCTAACAATACTAGATCAGACTGCAGAAATGAGGGAATTATTTAAATTTTTTGACAATGATAAAAAAAATACGATTTTAAGACATTACATACAAGTATTCCCCAAGCTTTCGCACATCATTGTCCAAGTTTAACTATGCAAAACCAAAAATGTGTTCAATCAAAAAGTACAATTTGATATCACAATGGCACCACTTAACAATGGCACCACGTAGCAAAGGTTCTGTGAAATCTTCAATAAATGTTCTAAGTGTTGGTATAATAGGAATTGTGGATAAGAGATACCCCAAAGCGTAACGGACTCACTGATCTTTTCTGAACCATGGCATACAGTACCTTAAAATTTTTTTTTTAAGCCAATAAATATCACATAGTCTAAAATGAGGCAAGAAATTGCAACTTACAAATAAAATAGCCTAAACAGTTAACACTGTGTTCGTTTACCCTGTCACCTCCAAATTGGCAAATTGGCACCCGCAAAACTCTTATTTGTCATAAACTTAGTTGCATTTACATTTAGTAAACAAATTAAAAATATCTAATGTTTGGATGAGTGGAAGGAATTATTTTGGATTTATTATTATATGAAAAATATTTTAACAGATGTATGTAGAAAAGTCCAGTATCTCTTTCATTCTTAGTAATTTGGTTGTTTTTTTTGGTAATTTTATGAAAAAAGAAGTAAAAATGATCAATGTATAATCACATTTTTAGGTGCAGTAAAACATTTTATGCCCCATTTTCATGAGGTATGACTAGACAAAATTTTAAATAACTTTAGTTACATCAAGTCTTTGATTTGGTTAACTATTGTAATTTCATATCATAAATAATTTTAAAATATACAAATATTTATTTTTAGAATTTTTAATTAATTCTTTTTTTGTTGCAAAATTCATCCAAATTCATACATATCATTTAAATAAAAATGAGGAATAAAACAAAGTTTACTTATTTTTATGAACCCTCGTATTCAAACTACCTTGTAAGATAGCCATGAAAAACGGGCAAAACTCTTGACAAATCGTGTCATATTGTGGAATCAGCCGTTATTTTATAGATTTGGTAGTAGGAAAGATGGTTTTTGCTATATAATATCAGAGCTAAGCCCTAAGTCATTGTTATTACCAGATACCACAAAACTGTAATGTAGGTTAAAATCAGCCAGTATGTCTGGGCTCTACGTTATATTATACCTGAACTGTTCCTAACACTATTAGATCAGACTGAAGAAATGAGGGAAATATTTCAATTTTTCGACAATGAACAACATAAAAAATTACGATTTTACGACTTTATATACAAGTATATATAAAAGAAAGGGATGGATGGATCCGATGGATGGAAACACTTGACCAAGCCAATTAATCAATTGAATCTGTTTGTGGCGTGATTGCAACGCTTTGATATTTTCCAACAGATTTACACATTTATCGTGAGTGGAATTTAAAATGAAATTATTATAGTCTTATATGGAATTTAAACTAAAGGTCTACCCAAAAAATTAGGATAAATGTTAAAGACTGTGCAGCTGACAAAAGTGTCATAAAAGTTGTTAACAAACGCTAGTTTTCATATGTATATTCTTTGTGTACGCAGGTTAAATTGATAGCAAAAAAGTGTATGAAATACTCGTTTACATTGTAAATAAAATAATAATTATTTTACTTGCTTATTTTGTTCATTTCTATACATGAAAAACAAGTAGTGCAAGTCATTTTGTAGATCATTGCGCCGTTTGATTAGGTCACGTATTGACCTCTAACCTCTGACAAACTTCATGTATGTTTATATATTGGAGAGATACCATAAAGGTATATATATATATAAGTATTCCCCAGGCTTTCTCACATCATAAACCTAGTTTAACAATGGAAAACCTAAACTGTGTCCAATTAAAAACTACAATTTGATATCACAATGGCACCACGTAGCAATAGTTCTGTGAAATGTTCAATAAATGTTCTAAGTGGAGGTATAATAGGAGTTGTGGATAAGATGTACCCCAAAGCGTAACAGACAAATGGATGGAGACCCAACCGTTGCATACCTCCTCCCTGCTTTTCAAAGGATGGCAAATTCGACAATCTATAATGACATTTTTAAGTGTAGTAAAACTTTTATACCTAAGTTTTATGCGGTATGACGAGATTTTATATGGCTTATTATGATTAAATATCGAACATGACTTGCTTTATCTCCGACTGTTATAATTTTTAACTTATACGTACAATTTTTCACATTTTTTAAAAGCGATTATTTAAGTTTTTATTTTGATTTGCGGAGATTTAAGATAGATCAAATTAACATACATTTAATTGAAGTATGTGCCCTAACTACTGAAACTTAACATATGTTCTCATTATGCCTGGTAGAACAAGTTAGGGTGTTGCTAAAACGCGGAACGTAAAACGGAACGGAAGGCGGAACAGAACGGAAAACGGAATAAATTATTTCATATTAAATCAATTAAAATACATAATTTTTATCACAAACGATATATTTTATTGATATTAAATCCTCTTTTATCAAAAACAGGTTATTAAGTCATTTTCAGTCTCTTATTCACGACAATCGCTGACAAAGCAATCGCTGACAAAGCAATGACGTAGAGTCGAATTTGAAAGTGTGTGTGTAAGGGGCCCCTTACATTAAACTTATTCCAAAAGAGTTTGACAAGCGAAAAATACAAAAGACAATTTTGTTTGGGGGAGGGGGGCGGGTATGTTCAAAGTCCAACATCTTTCAGTACTTTTTTTTACACAATCTTACTACATGATTGCATCAATAAACTGTTGGGTTTCGATGAACATTTCAATAGTAAAAAGGTCTGGAGCTAATGTCAAAAGGGGAGGGGCGGACCATTTCTAATTTTCCAGACCTTTCCAAAGAGTTGGAAAATAATCTCAAATGTTTCATCATTCATATCAGCCCTGCCCCCCTCCCCTTACACACATGTACCACAACAAACTATAACTTCACAAAATGTAAAGATGCTACAATTTTAACACAGAAAAATTTTCCAATTACACATGTTCATTTATCCAGAATTTTAATATAATAGGAAGATTTTGTATAAAACTTAAAGAACAAACGAACTTTACATATTAGAGGTGTTTATCCGAGCTTGCCGGAAAGGTCTGCTCTAACCGTAATCCTAGGAGGTTTTTTTTAACATTTTAATTCTCTACAAACATGTTACGCCTAGATTTCAAATATCCCCCCTTTCAGACATAACCTTTTCACTATAGGAATGTTTATTGAAGCCTCCACACTTTGTTAATTAGTGGTTAGTAGGAGTACAAAAAAAGTATTGAAAGGCATTGGAGTAAGAACTGATTACCCCTCCCGAATCATAAATTTGTGGGTTTTTTCGCTTGTCAAATTCTTTTAAGATAAGTTTAAGCCCACCCACCCCCTTCACATACATACACGCACACAAAACTTTCAAATTCAATTCTATGTCACTGCTACGTACGTCAGCAATTTTCATAGATGAATAATATGGAGATAACGAACAGCATTCAATATCAAAAGTCCATAAAACATACAAAATAGGATGAAGAGAGCAAACACGGATGTTGATCAAGAGTGAGCAGGTCACGCCCGCAGTGTGCTCTTTGTCATGATCGGGAAATAACGGGAAAATCCGTCTTCAATTAGTATTAAAAACGTCAGTCAGCATTTGACTCAATGATAAATCGTATTTGCTGATAAAGTCATTGTATCGACCTTAGAACTGAATATGACTAAATCAACTTATTTTTTATAATAGGGGAATTGATGTGTTTAAAATATATTATTTATGACAAAATTTGTGTATTTTAAGTGATTTATTCTAAAATAATATATTCCGTTTTCCGTTCCGTTCCGCTTTCCGTTCCGTTTTCCGTTCCGCGTTTTAGCAACACCCGAGCAAGTTATACATTTGAATTTAATCTAACGCAATTCAAAATCCATTACAATGTAAAACATTGTAACACAACAGCAATTCCACAAAACTGCCTATAATTACATATTGTACGACTATGTTCGTAAACCTGATTTTTTTCAATATCTGTATGAAACCCATTCTAAATATAATATTCCTTGTTTACAATACAGCTATTTTTCTGAACCTTTCGGTTTTGTTCCTTAATAATTACTCTGTTTTGTACGTCTGTTGATTTAAACTTTGATTAAAGCTTTCCTGCAATTCTCATTCGTTCTTTATTTCCTTCATTTGGAGATTTCAGTTACAACACATCAATTATAACATATGTACATGTACATCAATGACAATGAAAGTTTGATACATTGTCTTATGATTTGGACTGTTTTATATTTTCAGCAATTTATAATTTACCAATGTATCTGGAAGATATAATTAACATTTGAGTTTATTTATATTACTTTCTAATATTATTTACTTTGCTACGTTATTATTATGACGATGGTACTATCTGTATCCACAATTACATAACTCCATGAGAACTTGTAAGAACTGATTTAATTTGTGTCAAACAATAAAATACAGTATATTTAAATCAAGCAATGAAACAAAAATAAAGTACATTTTTATCTCTAATTCTTAACGTATGATTTTTTTCATGCATGAATTCTTAAAAAAATTAATTCTTTATTCTGTGTTTTTACTCAAAATAAAGAAAACAAATACGAAATGGCTTTGCAAAACATGTACATGATATTTACCATAGAATTTTCAACCGTGAATAATATCTGCTAAAATTGGTATCAATCTTGTAATAATAAAACTCTAGAAGTAATCGAGTGTGTCAAGTATGTAATTTGTTATTTCACCAGAAACGCATTTACTGAATTCAAAGAATATGTCAAGTAAAGTGGATTAGCGTTTGAGATATCTGATATTTTCAAAATACTGAAAAAGTAACAATTTACTTTGCACACCGAAAACTACAATTAAAAATTAATTGAAATTTTAAATTTAAATTATAAATGTTCCAAATGTATCAAACTTACAATAAGCGTAATGGGGAAAGAAAGCATGGTATGTTTTTAGAGTCATAATGTTAAATGAACTATGTGTACGTCCTGTTTTGTTCAGTCGGGGTACAACATGTACGTGTCACAATCGGGATATTATCCCCGTCCTGGTTTTATTTTGTGCAAGTATACATATAAAATACATGGTAACTATCTTAAAATAAAGGCGATATTAGGGCAAGAATAAGAAAACGTGATGGAGGGCGAGGCTTGCCAAGCCCTCTTACGTTTTTGACCGGAGCCCAAATATCGCTTATATTTCAAAACAGTTATCATGTTTTTTGTTTATTCTCCAACATATTTTTTTTACGAAAAAAGCTATTTTCGACAGCTATTGGCACATCTCTGCAGTTGAAACTATGAAGCCAGGGCGTAAACATTGCAATATATATGACGTCACAATGCTTTTAGAACGTTGGATTACATGCACGTTGCTTTATTAGGGCTGTGACCGGAAAACACTTTGGTTTATTAGGTTACCTTTATTAAGTCAATACAAGGCTTAGTTGAAGGATAAAGTATAAAGTACAGCAGTTCTTATTTTAAGAGAGAATCTCATAATAATAATAGGAAGAAAAAAATTAAAACGTAAAATTTAAGAACTGACCTTTTCGTCTTTCTGACGATAGCCTTCATCAATAGTTTTTCTTCAACAGAAATTTGGGGTCGTTTTTAAATCACTCCTTGTGTAAATCAGAAAAAAATCTGCAGTCAGATATAAAATTGCGGGCAGCAAGTTGACACATTTAAGGATGGAAAAACGATATCTCTGGTATGTAACTCTTTCAGTGGTATTTACCGACATAACGCTTCACTGATTGAATTCATTATGCAAGCATACAATATAAAATTAGATATTAAAGTAACCGTTAAATTTATGCCATCATTATCTTGTGGTAAGAGCTTTTTTGTGTCCTAGGTAATGCACCTGGTTATATTTTTTTCTTACATTTATTGTGAGTATAGACTTTTGCTGAAGTTTAGAAAAGTAAATTCAATCTTAAATAAAAGTAAAATCCGCTATTTACCTCCCTCTCCCACTTTGTAGAGGTAGAGAAAAGGCATATTTTTATATTAAATAAAATGATATAGAAGAAAAATTTTGATAAAGGTTCTCTAACTTCCCATTTCGCCCATTTAAAAAAAAAAATTTAATTTTTTAAGAGTAAAAGGGTTTTTTTTCGTAATCATATATTTTAGACCATTACCAACATACACATCTTTATTTACACGATCTTTGTTATTGTACCTTTTTCCATACTTTTAGTTAGTTTATAAGCCTTTTCTTCTCTTTCAGGATGAACAGCTTTTGCACACACACAAACAATAAGAAAATGTCAGTAGTTTATAAACATTTTATAAACAAGTTTATAAATGCTTATTAGCAAAGACAAACTTCAAAATACAAGTAAGTGGTGACTATAACGAACAGTAATAGATCTCAAATCACAGTACAAAGAAAAGAAAAGACATAATACACGGACACCTGGAACTTCTAGATGTTGGATCAGGTGCCTCGGAGCCGTTAGCATCCCCCTTCTATCCGTCACACCTGTCTTCAGTCCTACGTATTGATCATCAAGACAGTTTTTTTTGTAATAACCTAAGAACAAAATTCTTGAAATTCAGCCAAGGTCATGCGGACTGTTACACTGATTATTTTCGACATGTGAAAATGAATCTTAAATTGCAAAGAAAATATGAATTGTTTATCAATACAATTATGTATATTGGTACTATACATGTTATTCATTTTAAAAGCTAGGTCAAAGTCATAAATATGGTGCACGAGGTCGGTAACCAGGTTTATTACAAAAGTATTCTTCAAAGAAAAACATAAGATAAATATCATATTCCTGCACGTTACAGTTTCCAGTACTTGTGTATAAGGTGTGAAAGACGGAGAGGCGTACAGACTGACGGATAGACAGGCATATGTTGGTCAAGGAGACGCTAAAATTTTGATTTTCTGAGCAGGTGACACAAATAATTTAAAAAAAAACTTTGCATATCTTCAACTACCAGGCAATAGAAGTAATACTATTCCGAAAGATAAACCTGAATTACAGGCAAAACCCGTGACAAATAGTGTCAATAACAGGAATTGTCAGCTATGTTTTGTTGGCTGTTGGGAAATGGTCCCAGCCATATGTTTCTAGAACAACATTGTGCGTCATTGTTGACACACGATACCAAAAAGTCAACGTCCGTCACTAGTCTGATCTTCATGTTTCTGAAATGCGTTCTGAAATGAACGTAATGTTATCTTACATTAGATTAGACTGAAGTAAAGACGGGAATTTTTGATAATTTCAAAAATATCAAGTTCAAAAAAAATATTACAGTGGAGAGAAAACGTAGTACTTTATTTAGGGTTAAATAATCTGAACATGTTTTGGCTTTGTCCAGTCGGGTGGGGGGGCATATGCATGTCACAGGCAATCAGGATAGTATCCCTTTCGTCCTGGTTAATTTACATACAAGTATTCAATGCAATATACAGCAGTTCTAACTTTAATAAAGATACCAATAATGGAAAAAAAAAATAAATGAAGAAAACGAGTACTGATATTTGTGGTCCTTAAAATTTAAGCTAGCCTTTAACAACAATGATTTTTTTTTTCTGCAACATAAACTAAAGATTAACTTTCAATCAAGCTCGAACTAATTCAGAAATAATAAGCTCTACAATAGAATAACAGAAAGCACGTTAACACATAAAAAAAAATAGATATTTTATTTTCTTTGTATGCAACTCTCTGAAGTTATTTTTTAACCACCATCATTCCTTACTAATCTTTATCGTATGTATAAAAAAAAAATTTCAAATTCACCTGAATTTGACTCCATTATTTTCTTATCGAAGATGATCATTTTATTATGTGCCTTTTGTATTAATCCTTTTTAATGCACGCGTTCAATTAAATATATATACAAGGTTCGTTCAAAAGTGGGATAAAACATGTTTTCTCAAAATAGTGACCTAAACTCTCTACCCATTACTCTGAGTCTTTTGTTATAGAATTATTACATACACTGACATTTCTATGGTGGCCCATTCATGTTTTGCTATTGTAGGCTCGAACTTTGGGGAAATACAAGTATTATTACATACACTGACATTTCTATGGTGGCCCCTTCATGTTTTGCTATTGTATGGTTGAACAGTGGGAAATACAAGTATTGAAAAGAAAATGACAAAAATTAGGAAAAAGGCCGATACCTCCTCCTACTGTTTTGGATTTTCGACTTTTTCCGTTGTATTTTGGCTGTCAGTTGTTTGAGAGGTTCTCCTAGGTCTGTTTTAATATGCTTGATCTCTTCATTTCATACAGTGTGTTTCATCTTGTTTAATAATTTTTAAAAAATCGCTGCAATAAGCTTAATTTATTCACATTTTTCGAGCTTCAAAATTATCACCACAAAATTAAAAAGCACCCTTTAACGGACCGATTAATTTTCATGATCAGGGTAGAGTTCTGACCATACATGACATAAATGACATCTAGAATGCATTGTTGTGAGATGTGTATTGTTTCATTATGTATATAATTAGTAACATTAAGTTTCTTGAACATTCCAGAGTGGTCAACATGTTTGGTCATTTTATCTAGAACATTCTTAAATTTTGTATATGTCCAGATTGTTCCAGTAATATCATGTTTTAACAATTTCTAGAATATTCTAGATTTATGATACTGTATAAATACCCTGTCAATTCGATGCATAGATATATTTTGTCGTATAAGCACTATTGAGATATAACTGGGATATATTTTCACTGGGACATTGTGTGCAGCAACGGACACTCTGATGTATGTATTCTTAGATTCTTGCTAAGTTTGTACTTTATGTTTCATATACTTATTATATATTACTGTAAATAAATTATTGTTAAGTTTAAATTGTGTTATTGATCTTTGCTGGCATTTCGGGTAATTCTGACCCATAACAGAATTGGGGGCTCGTCCGGGATAAAGAATTTTTTTTGCACTTTTGCAGTTTATTGTCAGAATTTTGTTTATTGAACCGTTAAATTTGATTATAAGCCAGCAGAAATCAACATGGTGTTTTCGGTCACAGACTTTCTTAGTTCACCAAGTGTTCAGGTTTTTGATACGTTAAAGAAGGATGACTTGATCGCATTAGGTTTGCATTTTGGGTTAGATGTTAAATCCTCTCAGAGAAAGCAAGACATTAGAATTAAAGTTGCAAACAAACTAGTAGAAGAAAACGTCTTTGAAAAATATGATCTTCCAGAATATACAGTTAAATCAGAGTTAGCCTCTTATAAAATGGCAGAATATCAGTTTCAATTAGAGTTAGAGAGGTTGCGATTTGAAAGAGAAAAATTAGAAAGAGAAGATCGAATAAGAGAAAGAGAAGAGCGAGAAAGAGAAAGAGAAGAACGAGAGCGTGAACGAAAATTTGAATTAGATAAATTAGCAGCAGAAAGAGAAGAGCGTGCAATGAACTTTGAATTAGAGAAATTAAAATTACAAAACCAACCAGAACGGTCAGTTGTCAAAACTGAATTTGACGCAGCAAAAAATATCAGATTAGTTCCAAAATTTCAAGAAAAATCTGTAGACAAATATTTTCCCCAATTTGAAAAGGTCGCAGAGAATCTTAAATGGCCACGAAATGTTTGGTCAACAATGTTACAAAGTGTACTGGCTGGAAAAGCTGCTGAGGTATACTCTGCACTAGGGGTAGTTTAGAGTTCAGACTATGAGAAGGTCAAAGCAGCAATATTAAAAGCATATGACTTATTACCTGAAGCGTATAGACAAAAGTTCAGAAAGTATAGGAAGTTTGATAATCAAACATTTGTTGAATTTTCACGAGAGAAAGAAGATTAATTCGATCACTGGTTTAGATCTAAGAAAGTTGAAAAAACTTTTGCTAATTTGCGCCAAGTCATCCTGGTAGAAGAGTTTAAGGAATGTGTTTCTCAAGATTTGAAAACACATTTAGAAGATAAGAATGTGAAAACTCTTGAAGAGGCAGCAGTCATATCTGATACTTATGCTCTGTCTCATAAAAAGAATTTTGTTTCAAGATCTCAGACTAGCAGTAATTCTACCAATTCCGACACATATAAAAAGAGTGGTTCAGTGTCTCAGTCTTTCACAAGTTCCCAGTCTCCATCCCAAGGTGGTTTTAAGTCCGGTCCAGGACGTGTTGAAGGATCGTCTGGAATAGGGTCGCTTCCTACTTGTAGTTATTGTAAGAAAAAGGGTCATCTGATCAGTGAATGTTTTAAACTTAAGAGAAAAAATGATTTTGATAAAACTCAACCACATGCTTGTGCGGCAGTTAGAGGTGATAGAGAAGCCTTAGTTTCGATTTGTTCTGACACTCCTGATGTCCAGGGTTCACAGTCCAGTTCTATTGATTCTATGGAGGATTATAAGCCCTTTATGTCTCAGGGATTTGTTTCACTCTGTGACTCTAGCGAAATAAAACCTGTCCAGATTTTGAGAGATACTGGTGCTGCACAGACGTTATTGTTAGAGGGCGTGCTTCCTTTGTCTGAGCAGACTTCTACTGGTGGGTCAGTTTTATTACAGGGTGTGGAGCTAGGCGTCATTTATGTTCCCCTGCATAGAATTAGTTTGAAGTCAGATTTAGTTACTGGACCTGTTATCGTAGGCGTTCGACCTACTCTTTCCGTTCCAGGCATTTCTTTGTTGTTAGGCAACGATTTAGCTGGTGGGAAGGTTGTACCTGATCCTATAGTTTGTGAGAAAATCACTCCAGATATCATGTGCGATGATGAAGATGATGACGAGACGAATTCCTCTGTTGATATTGATTTGAATGACACTTTCTTATCTGACCTTGATGGCACTCAAACAAGCATGGAACCACACAATATCAAGAAGCAAGAGGAGAACGAACTTTTACCAAAATTTGGTGGTGAGCATGATGAGTTGCATCCATTAGTTAGCCAAGGCAAGGACATCCTCAGCCGAGAACGTTTACTCTTTGAACAACATAAAGACCCAGATATCATTCAACTTAGTAAGAGGGCACTTCCACCAGAAGAGGCTACTAAAGTCGGAGAATGCTTCTATATGAAAGATGGCATCCTTATGCGAAAATGGCGACCACCTGACGCTTCTCCAGATGAGGCGTGGCGTGTTGTTCACCAGATAGTGGTCCCAGCTGCTTATCATCGAGATGTCATGAGTTTAGCTCACGATACACCTATGGCAGGTCATTTAGGTGTCAATAAGACTTATAATAGGATTCTGAGTAGTCATTTTTATTGGCCTAAGCTAAGAAAGGATGTTTCGAAGTTTTGCAAGTCATGCCATGTCTGTCAGATGGTAGGTAAACCAAATCAGAAGATACCATCTGCTCCTCTCCAACCCATTCCAGCTTTTGAAGAACCGTTAAGTCGAGTGTTGGTGGATTGTGTAGGACCTTTGCCTAGGACTAGGTCAGGAAACCAGTATTTACTTACCATTATGTGTACATCCACTCGATTTCCTGAAGCCATACCTCTTAGGAATATAAAGGCAAAGAGCATAGTTAAGGCCCTAACCAAGTTTTTCAGTTTTGTAGGAGCACCCAAGGCAATTCAGTCGGATCAAGGCTCAAATTTTATGTCGGGGTTGTTCCAGCAAGTCATGCATGAGTTGGGTATAAGGCAATATAGATCAACTGCTTATCATCCTGAGTCCCAGGGAGCGCTAGAACGTTTTCATCAAACCCTAAAAACAATGCTGAAGGCCTATTGTTACCAGTATGAAAAAGACTGGGATGAAGGGGTTCATCTTGTACTATTTGCTGCACGAGAGGCAGTCCAGGAGTCTCTTGGGTTTAGTCCTTTTGAATTGGTGTTCGGTCATACAGTTAGAGGTCCTTTGAAATTGTTGAAGGAAAAGTGGCTGACTGAGACTAGTGATCTTAATCTTTTAGATTATGTGTCTGATTTCAAAGAAAAACTTTACAATGCTTGTAAACTAGCACAAGAAAATTTGAAGAGTTCTCAGATGAAAATGAAAATGTGGTATGACAAAGATGCCAGAAATAGGGTGTTTAAGCCAAGTGATAAGGTTCTTGTATTTTTACCTATTCCTGGTCATCCTTTACAGGCCAGCTATTATGGCCCTTATGAAATTGAAAGCAAGATCAGTGATGTAAACTATGTAGTTAAGACACCAGGTCGACGTAAAGAGAAACGGGTTTGTCACATTAACATGTTAAAAGAGTATTTTGAAAGGTGTGACCGAAATTCTGTAAAACCAGTTTCCACTTTAGCCAATGCTAAGACTGTTAAAAATTGTATTGAAAGTGATACGAATGTAGAAATGAATGAGAAAGATTGTAATCAGAGTGTCCGCTTGAAAAACTCAGAAATTTTGGCTGATTTTGATGCCAAACTTGGACATTTGAACATTCATCAAAAAGAACAAGTTAAAAACTTAATGAATGAGTATCATCAAATCTTTTCGGATGTTCCAAAGAAAACTAATGCAGCTTGTCATGATGTCATAGTGAGTGACGTTCTGCCTATCAAACAACATCCGTACCGTCTGAATCCAATAAAATTGCAGTACCTAAGAAGGGAAGTGCAGTACATGTTGGACAATGACATTGTTGAACCTAGTAAAAGTGATTGGAGCTCACCATGTATTCTTGTACCAAAACAGGACGGTTCGTACCGATTATGTACAGACTTTAGAAAGGTGAATTCTGTTACCAAAACTGATTCATACCCAATACCTAGAATCGATGACTGTATTGACAACATTGGAAACGCCAAATTTGTCAGTAGATTTGACCTGTTGAAAGGCTACTGGCAAATACCGTTAACAGAAAGAGCAAAAGAAATATCTGCTTTTGCTACACCAGATGGACTTTACCAGTATAAAGTAATGCCTTTTGGCATGAAAAACGCACCGGCTACATTCCAAAGGATGATTCACTCCCTTCTTCAAGACCTTGAGGGATGCGAGGCCTACATTGATGATGTCATCATATACAGCAACACATGGGATGAACATATCCGAATCATGCGTGCTTTATTTGACATTTTAGCTAAAGCAAACTTAACTGTGAATCTTGAAAAGAGTGAATTTTGTCATTCTTATGTAGAGTATTTAGGTCATAAAGTAGGTCAAGGTTATGTTACACCCATACTGGCTAAAGTGGAAGCTATTGCAAAGTTCCCGATTCCTACAAACAAGAAAGAATTAATGAGGTTTTTGGGCATGGCTGGGTTTTACAGAAAATTTTGTCCAAATTTTTCCTCAGTTGTTAGTCCACTTACAAATCTTTTACAAAAGAGGGTTAAATTTGAATGGACAAAGGACTGTGAAAAATCCTTCCATAAAATCAAATCTGTCCTTATGAGTAATCCAGTTCTGTCAACTCCAGATTTTTCTAAGCAATTTAAGCTTACTGTTGATGCTAGTGACGTTGGAATCGGGGCAGCTTTGTTTCAAGAACATAGTGATAAGGTAGATAGAGTTGTTTCTTATTTTTCAAAGAAACTTACAAAATGTCAACAAAAGTATTCCACCATTGAAAAGGAATGCCTTGCTTTGTTGTTAGCTTTACAGCATTTTGATGTTTATCTGAATGTTACTTTGCATCCAATTCTTGTATATACCGATCACAACCCCCTGACATTTTTGCAAAAATTGTCAAATAAGAATCAAAGACTGACTAGATGGATTTTGTTGTTACAAGAATACAACATAACAATTAAGCATATCAAAGGCAAAGACAATGTTATTGCAGACGCCTTGTCAAAAGTATGGTAAACATACTAGATTTTGTATTAATGTACATCACTTTTATTTTATTTATATAAGTTTTCATTGACATTCAAACTTTTTAAGGGGGGAGGTGTTGTGAGATGTGTATTGTTTCATTATGTATATAATTAGTAACATTAAGTTTCTTGAACATTCCAGAGTGGTCAACATGTTTGGTCATTTTATCTAGAACATTCTTAAATTTTGTATATGTCCAGATTGTTCCAGTAATATCATGTTTTAACAATTTCTAGAATATTCTAGATTTATGATACTGTATAAATACCCTGTCAATTCGATGCATAGATATATTTTGTCGTATAAGCACTATTGAGATATAACTGGGATATATTTTCACTGGGACATTGTGTGCAGCAACGGACACTTTGATGTATATATTCTTAGATTCTTGCTAAGTTTGTACTTTATGTTTCATATACTTATTATATATTACTGTAAATAAATTATTGTTAAGTTTAAATTGTGTTATTGATCTTTGCTGGCATTTCGGGTAATTCTGACCCATAACAGAATGACAAATAAGATGACCTAAGGTTTTAAAATTCTTCGCTTTTCTTATTTCAGTATGAATTCCAGTATAACCTGCTGATGGTCTTTACATCTCCCGACTTACTCGCTACCCAAAAGCTTGCTCTGAGTACAATGAATGTTTACAGCAATGTTAGCTTCTCTGGCTCCACGCAATAATAAGTTTATGTTAGAGGGATTTCATCAACCTCGTTTGAAATCGGGATTTCATAAAATTTAGAGTCATCATAATGAATACTAAGAATACCAATACTAATGATGAATACTAATGAATACTAATACTATTAAGAAAAAAACTTCCATTTACCTGCTCCACACACAGAGCTCAATGTTAGATATTTTTGTTTTGCTTTGTCACTGTTCGAAATCTTCATGTTTTATATTCAATAAGTTAACTTAAACTCAAACATTCATATATTGACGTTGCGCACAGAAATCGGGCTGATTTTGTTACTTTAAAATATCCATTTCTGGCCTTATTGCATACGTCTTTTAAACGTTAAAATGTAAAAAGAAAATTAAGGCGTAACAAATTAGATTTGACATTCTATGACTGCTGTTGTTTTCTTTAAAATGTCTAATTCTTTATTGTTTCTTTTAACACAAAATTTTATTTAATTGCATATTTTTAAAATAAGATTTATGCGTAACAAGTTATTCAAATAAAAAGAGAATAAGCTCACATGAATGATATACGTCCCCTAAAAAACACCATACGTACATCTAAGTCGTGGTAACAAAATCGACTAGACATCAAATATTAATTCGCTCTATCAATCTCTCCTATAACTTGCTTATAAATTATAAATTTTAAAAATCATGTAACTACTTTTTGATTTGCACATTTCATTTATTGCGTTCGTTTTGCGAAAAGAACCTGTTATATAGTAAAATCAATCTTCACTAAACATTACATCCTTTTGTTCCTCGTATCACGGAATACTTCCAATTTTTCGAACCGTCGGAATCGGTCAGTATTGCCTAGGTCACATTTCCCGGCCGGTAGCAGTAGACCGGTGGTAATCGGTGGTAATCTGTGGTGTTAACGATGCCCCAACATCGGTCCACATCGGCCTAGTAGTCCTTAAAGTATCAGTCACATTATCCAGCGATGGGTATACGATGGGCAACCAATGCGTTTTATGATATAAATGGCGTGGTTGCCGGCCGGACTTACAAAGGCCCAGCGATGCATTGCTAATCATACAACGATGTTCCAGGATAACTGGTCGATGTATATTACATCGCTCAAACATTGGTGAACATCGTTCGTACATCGGTAGACTACGGGCCAATGTTTGGTCGAACATCGACCGATGATCGGCCGTTATCTGTTGAACACCACTCAACCCCCCAATAACCTCAGATTTAACGGATATTGGACGATGCTCGGCCATACATAGGCCGATCCTTGAAAGATGTTTTAATGATGGGTTGCCGATGAGGAGCGATGTGAGGCATCGTCGAAGACATCGCTGAATTTTAACTACGAATTATTTCCTACCGATGACCCCACCGATTCGCAAAATGGCCTCAGTCACCGTCCGATCACTAGTGGTGCCCGGCCGGCAACCACGCCACTTTCATCAAAAAACGCATCGGTTTCTCATCGCATACCCCATCGCTGGATAATGTGACTGATACTTATATTGGAAAAAACAAAGGGCGGTATTGGCTAAAAAATGCCTCGTCTCATATCTGCTCCGTTCAAAACATTCTAAAAAGCCTCGCATTTTTTTTAATTAACTAGTATATAATTCATATACATGACTAAAATGTATGCATAAAAAAAAAATAACGCTCAATGCTGCACCTTTCATGGCAGAACGTCGAGATTTTACGAAAAAATCCGACGCGACGTCATTATTTTAACATGCTAGCTAGGCATCATCTGAAATCGCATACTCTGTAATGAAGGTCAATGTTAAGAAGTTTCTGCTGTTTTTAATATTTTATTTATTCATCTTTTATTTTAATATTTTTAGATTTTATCATAATAATCCTCCCTCATCCCTCTGAGGGCATCTAAGCTCTAGTTGATTGCATTAAATCAAATGTCCAACAGAATTACGGTGAAAATAGGAAATGCTGGAAATATTGATGGATCATCTGTGGTAGTTTGGCTTCCGTATAAAAGTTGTGTTGCAGTGGTTATGGTTCTAAAAAAAACAGTATCAAGCAGTTCTATATTTGCTAAAAAATGAAAAAGAAATTTTTACATTAGCTCTAGAGAGTGGAACAGATAAGAAGGAGTTTTTTTATAGGCTGCAGAACTGTAGCTCTCCGAAAAAAAATGTATTGATAGACCGGAGAGCTACAGTGCCACCCATTGAAAAAACTGTATTTTTATTGCGCACAAAAAAGTGCGCTTGGTTCTTGATTATTTCTTCAAAATTCCTACCCCAATTGTAAAAAAGGGAAGATTTCAAAAGATTCCTCTCTCCTCTATCAAGTGCTCTTGAAGTTGACATCTGAACGAAGTATATTGGACCGAATTATCTTTGAAACCAAAATGGCAGTATAAATAAGCGAAATGATTGATGATTACAATATCAGGGTTAGAAGGACTATTAACAACAATATTATGAGGAATGTTTTGTAGCGGAAAGAGTCAAAGAATTATTATGTTAGGAACACATGGTTAGTGATATTTCGAGATAAAGGTTTTAAAAACATGGAAAAATAAATCGAAAACAGAGCGCACTTTTTTGTGCCCAATAAATATACAGTTTTTTGAATGGGTGGCACTAACTTCTCCGTTCTATCAATATATATTTTTTCGGAGAGCTACAGATCTGCAGCTATAGTTTTATCGTTTACCTTTCATTACGGCGCCACAACACCGCTTCTTTATTACCCGTCGACATTCTCTCTTCCCGTGTGCGATACACAACGGATCGGGTCCAGAAAATAGTATTTATAACTTCCAATCAAATCTCATTTGTTTTTGTATAGCATTTTCAGTATTTCTAATGAAATCTGGTTTTTCTTTAAATTTATTTACTTATGTTTTGGCGGGGAGTGGGGGAGTGGCCAAGTTCAAGAGAAGTGTAGCGTACACGCAGTTGAAAAGAGAAAAATGTCAATATAATAGAATTTAATTATTCTCAAAAAATAGTATAGAAAACTATTTTTCAATTGCACATGAGGAATCGATTCACTCTGGTCTACACAATGAACTTAAATAGGAGGGGGATTCTCGGTCTCCCTCTAATGGACATTATTTACAAATAAAATATGTCTTAAATGAATAAGGAAATTCGATCCCGAATTTAAAATATCAGCACATGCAGTTAATATTTTAAATCAAACTGAGCATATGATAATTTGTTATATCCTGCATAATAACAGGGGAATACACCGAATTTACATATAAAGCCCCCCCCCCCCCATTTATAGGAATATATCAATGTATTTCTGTTGTAAAAGTTAGCGAAGTACATCATTAAGTCGTGTTCATTTTTTAATCCGTGTAAATGCTTATAAGTAGCAGTTGCATACATTTCCAGATTTTATATAAAGATGTATGTCGGTTGATTTGTAACAAGCCAAACCCGTTTCTTTTGCAGCAGTATACTGCTATTTCTCAATGTTTGTGTTTCTTTTTGCTCTATATGCCCCCGCACGCCATTGGCAAAATTCCTGGATCCATCCTTGTCATTAACATAAATTATACAAAAAAAAAGATAAATGAAGTTCAAATTTTTTTTTCATCTTTGTTATACCGTGTATGTAATGCATGAAAATTTTTGGGAATTGTTATAAATTTGAACACATAATGTGCAAAAGGGGGGGGGGGGTCACATTCTGCGTATTCCCCTATCATTTCGCAATTGTTTATCTAGGTTACAGATAAAAATTAGTGTTGGCAAATCGGACGATTTTTAGTAATCGGTTATTCGCTTCATCTTCCGATCGAGTACCCGGTTCCTCGGATGATTTTTGGTAAAAGTATCAATATATATTATTTATCATATTCTATACTTATCGGTAGTAGTAATGCACAGATATACCGTATAGGGACATTAGATTTACAATACACCCATACGATTTCGTCAAAGATTTACGATTTTAAAATAAAGAAAATTATAATAGGGAATTCGACACACAAAGGCAAATAAATACGCCATCGTCAATCACCATTTTACACTTTCTTTTTCAGCCCCCGAAATATGTCGCAATCAAGGAGAATAATTATTTACATACTCCATAATTGATAGTAAATATGTGGAGTGTCCAGTAAATCGCTAGTTTCTGAATAATTTAAGCTTAGGTGATTTAACTAGTGTTGGCAACGAGTACCCGGTTAACCGTCAAACGTTGCGAATTTTTTTTTTATCAAAAATACCACAGAAAAATAAAGTTAAAATTTGTGACATAGGCAACCCATTTTAGATATGAAGTAAATTTTTCATTCAATCAAATATAGCATTACAACCAGAATATATGAGATTAATAAGTTGTTTGAAAAATCATGCAATCCACACAGATCTAATTTTTAGTAGCAGAGGACACCTAAATTATGACAAGAATTGAACTTTGAAGTACAGTATCTGGTGTGGGTATTTTTGTCCCCCGCTTTCGCGAAAGCGAGGGGACATTAAATCTCATTCGTCTGTCCGTCTGTCCGTTAGTCTGTCAGTCTGTCCGTCTGTCAGTCTGTCCGTCACAAAAACTTTAACCTTGCCCATAACTTTTAATTCAGTGAAGCTATGACTTTTATATTTCACATGTGTATTCCTTGTGACAAGACCTTTCTTTGGGTACCACCAAATTTGACCTCTTGACCTTGACCTTGGAGTTTGATCCACTTTTACACAAAAATTCCAAACTTTTACTTTGGCTATAACTTTTGAATAGTAGGTACTAGGACTTTCATATTTCACATATATATATATTGTTTGTAGCAAGACCTTGCATTGGATAATAACAACCCTGTAGCCCTTTTCACAAAAAATCTTAAGTTTTTGCTTAAGATTTTAACTTACGAATCTCTTACGACAAATCTTAAGTGCTTTTCACGAAAGCATTCGTAGCAGATTGAACTTAAGATTTTACTTACGACAGACTTCGTCCTCAGCAACGATCTCAATATGCTTTATAATCCTTACATAAGTTGATGATCATAAAAATATAACTCAGTTTTTATTATTCATCAGCAAAAACAAACGTCACTGACAACAAATAACGAGTGCAAGCAAGAAGTTTGAAATGTGACGTCACAATCACAAGTATGACGTAAGAGTAGGTCGTACGAAAATCTTAAGTGAAACTTAAATCGTAAATATTTTGTAGTGTATTTCATGTAATTTTTCCAAGATAAGCGTGAGAAAAATATAAAATAATATTGGAAGTCACTTTTACAAGTTCTATTTAATGTGTATTTTGATTTTTGTGGTTATATTTTAACATTAAAATCGGTTTGAAAATACTTAAGAGAGGGTATGGGCTCTCGTAAAGTTACGATAGATTTTGCACTTAGGACTTTCTTAAGAATTTTTGTGAAAACGACTTTTATCGTAAGTTTTCTCTTAAGATTGAAATATGTCGTAAGAATTTTTGTGAAAAGGGCTACTGACCTTTTGACCTTGACCTTGGAGATTAACGTACTTATGAAAAAACGTTAACCTTGACCATAACTTTTGAACGGTGGAGACTAAGGCTTTCTTACTTCACATATGTAATCCTTGTGAGAAGCCCTTTCATTGGATAGCAATTACTTTTACCCTTTGACCTTGACCCTGGAGTTTTAAGTACTTTTAAAAAACTTTAATATCGGTCACAAATTTTTCACAGTAGATACTAGGACTTTTATATTTCACATATGTATTTCTTGTGGCAAGACATTTCATTGGATACCAACAACCTAGACCTTTTGACCTTGACCTTGGAGATTTACGTACTTATGAAAAAACTTTAACCTTGACCATAACTTTTGAACGGTGAGGGCTAGGGCGTTCGTACTTCACATATGTAATCCTTTCGAGAAGACCTTTCATTGGATACCAACAACTTTCACCCTTTGACCATGACATTGGATTTTTTAACTATTTTTTAAAAAAAACTTTAACTTTGTTCACAACTTTTGAACGGTAGATACAAGGAATTTTATATTTCGCATATGTATTCTTTGTGGCAAGTCCTTTCATTGGATATCAACAATTTTGACCTTTTGACCTTGACCTTTAAAATTTACGTACTTATGAAAAAAGCTTTAACCTTGACCTTAACTTTTAAACAGTAAGGGCTATGGCTTTCATACTGCAAATATGTAATTCTTGTGAGAAAACCTTTCATTGGATATCAACAACTTTGACCCTTTGATCTTGACCTTGAAGTATTTATTACGGAGGATGTAGATAATTATTATTTTCCCTGATAGCGACATATTTTTAATCAACTGTCCTTTTCTTACAGTTACACTCCAATCTTAATATGTCTGAGGCGGCATCTCGTTAAATTATCAAATGAGGTAATCATAACTCAGGCCTTCAAAAGTTGTAAACCTCTAAGAAAGCTACCGCCAAAATATGGCTGAAATATTGCCGACTTGGCGTTAAACAATATGAAATCAATCAATCAATCTAAGAAAGCTATTAATTATATAAACTGTGAAAACTAATCAAAACGGGGGCTGAAAAGGAAAGCATAAGGAAAGCAATAATGAGACGATGATTGACGATGTCTTTATTTGTCTTCTTCGTGTGTCAAATGCCTTATTATCTTTAATCCAAAATTCGTTGAGAATATCGCATGTTGTGTATTGTAAATATAATGTCCATAATGTATACAGTATATCTGTGTATTACTACTACCGATAAGTAAAGCATAAGATAAATAAAAGATGTGGATACTTTTATGAAAAATCATCTGAGTAACGAGGTACTCGATCGGAAGATGAAGCAAGTAACCGGTTCCTAAAAATCGTCCGATTTGCCAACACTAGTTTGAACGTGTTTGACTAGATGGCTCAATTTTCAATTTTATTATTCGATGCATCTCAGGTCAACGGTCTGTGTCAACTACAATATTGTTCACAGTTTCATTCTTTTAGAATTTCATTATTATTTCTCAATATTTAGGATACTAAGAAACCAAAATCATCAAACTTCTGTCCTTGCAATATGGCCTACTTTTGATATTTATAGTTATATGTCCATATAATTTAATTTCACTTATGTCAAGCAATTTCATTGGCTGAATCAATCAGAGGAACATATAATATTTTGTATAATATAATTTGCCTACGTCACAATAAGTTACGTCAAAAAGGTATTACTCCGCTTGACGTTACTTTTAAAATAATGCTCAATTTGAAGGAAAAATTCTGGAGGAAAAATTGTCTTATTGTCTATACTGAAATTAAATTATAAGGAATGAAGCGGTTTATAAAGCGTTAACTGTCCCAAGTTATGTTATACCGTATAACATAAGTT
Organism: Saccostrea cuccullata; assembly: GCF_032062105.1. NCBI lineage: Eukaryota > Metazoa > Mollusca > Bivalvia > Ostreida > Ostreidae > Saccostrea > Saccostrea cuccullata. Next base: position 54,630 of record NW_026933910.1, read on the forward strand.
GAAATTAGCTTCATTCCTTAAATATCAGATAATGAAAGGTTACGAATCATCAAACTATGTCAGGTGATGCATCTTTTTGGTGAAATAATGCTAATAAAGAAGTAGAAAGCTAACATAAAGTAGGTCACGGTGACCTACTTTTGGAATTCCAAGGTTTTATTCAAAGATTTGGGAACATTTTTTGAAGTGTCGCTGGATGATTGCTGAAGAAGCAACATGTATCCATAAAATATCAGTTATAGAGTCTTTGACATATTTACCTCTGGGCACAAAAGGGGCTTTTAGAGGTGTATAAGTAAGTTTATATTTAGGAAAAAATGTGTTATATTACAACATGGCGTATTGAGTTTGTTTGGTTTTTTTTTTTATTATGAATGAGAATAAATGTTTTTGTTTTCATACTTCAAGGATTTAAAACTCCACCACATAACATTGATCACATGTACATAACTAAAACATTTTTTTTAAATGATTGATTGACAATCATGTTCACACCACATCACCAGGCAATGCAGTATTTGATTACCCTGAAAGAGGAGGACCGAGGGAAGGCCAAGTCGGAAGAGGGGTTATCTAAGAGTGTAAGTAAATGTAGATATTAAACTTATTTTGCTACTATAAATAACTCTGTAGTACATGTCAATGTGTAGGCCATGCAGTACATACTTAAACTAAAAGACGAGCGGAATGGGAAAGCCCGTTCAGAAGTTCTGGATGACGGGTTATTATCAAAGGACGTGAGTATAGACTCAGATAATCGTGTAATTTGGTGAGACGCACCAATTGCGAAATAAAAATAATTGCTTTTATTTTTTTTTTATCATGTTTAGGGTTGTGAAATCTATGTAAAACTCTTGATCAAACATCCATTTGCAAAATATTCTCGCGCTTTGAAGTTGATGAGCCCATTCGCGATAAAAAGTACTCGCGAAAAATAAGAAATCTACAGTATGCGGGGCCAGTATCAGTAGTTCTCACCCAGGAAGCTTGTGTAGTGGCTTGACACTTATTAATAAAATACTAACATGTGTTTAACTATGTTTTATTCATACAAATAAGTGTATATTTGTATGCAATTTATCATTTATTTATTTACCAGGTAGTTTATTTATTACTCTATTTATCCCAGTACTTGATTATACTAGTACTTGATTACCCAGTGCAGGGTATGATGCAGTTTATGACTTTTAAGCCTAAAGTTTATGCAGGAAGCTTAATTTATAAAGGGAATTTTTAAATCGCTGCTAGGTCATGAAAAAATAAAACAAAATTGTTTTGAAATTCCAAAAAGATAAAAGGATATAGGAAAAATCTTCATATCAAGGATAAACATATCTCAAAATGGATGTAAGTGAGCGTACATGCCTATCAATGTTGATTCAAGCTTGTTCAAAATTTGGCCATTTGGGAACCCAAAGGGCAAATTAATGAATTTGTTTTTTAAAAAGAAGAAAATAAGAAAATATACAATCCAACACAAAGTGGTACAATTTTTTTTTTTAGGATAGAGTTCTGAATAAAAACTTCTCTTTTACTTTTTGGGACAAACCTCTTTCTTTACATTTATGAATACAGTTTGTATACATTTTATTCCTCATGGTTTTCAAATGCATGGTATACATTTTATGGCCTTTACATGAAGAAGGAAATGGTCTTTACATTTAATACAGAAAAGGAAATTAAAATAGATTACAAACTGAGGCCTAATAAAATACTAGTACTGGCCGTGTGATACTGAGTTGATTATTAAATAATGTTTGTCTTTTCCGTAATATTTAAATTATTTTAGGATGGAAATATTGCTGAATTTATATATAAGTAATACATAGAATGCTTTTTGTTCTTTGAAAATGTCCATATATTGCAAATACTTATTTTTAGAGTTAAATATGCTTGCAGCAAAGTCCCAGGGAAACCAATTTTCAATTGTTATAAAAGTATTAAGTTATTGTGGTGTTAAGTTAACAATGCATTTGAAGACCATGGGATAAAAATCACTATGCTGTGTCAACTGTTACCATATTTTACTGTCTTCAGATGAATATAATGTATGTGTCCTGTAGTATCCTTTCAAGAGAAGGTTATTCTCCAACACGACATTTTCATTTTGTAACCATGTATACAGTTATAAAACAAATCACAAAATTGATCAGCAAGATAAAAACAAAATCGGGTTTAATCATTTACTTTTGAAAGAGGAGCATGGAAGCATAATCTAAAATTTCTTAGTACACTATTTATTTGCTTTTGGAATGGACTTTTTTTTATTATTGCATGACAAGTACTAGTTGCTTATAGAGGAAATCACTTTTAAAGCACGAGTTTAACCATCTCCTTATCCCTTTTACAGCACGAGTTTTACCATGCCCTGACAGAAGACGATGTTCCAAATGAAGTAGAGAATATGAAGCCGAAAGATTTGACAGTGGAACTCTTCAGGTTGGCTAAGGGGCATACAGTGTATTGGGGCACAAATACACAAATACCATCACATACCGGGTATTTTCTCAAAGACAAAGTCTAAGATTCTGAAATGACTGACTTGATGTAAAGGTTGAAAATCGTCATAACATAAATGTATCAGAATGTTTCATTTTGTCGACTTTTCTTGATAACCTCTAGAGGTAGATAACTGACAATTGAGTCTCCACATGAAAGACATGCACACATCTAGAGATAAATTATGTCTTTGAAGTAGGTTTTCCTGTTACCCAGAACCATAAGTTTTACATTTTTCTTTATCAAAAATGTTTACGTATTGTTTGAATGGAATATTATTTACTTCAAGAACTTTATAAGACAGGGGCGTCTGAAAAAAGATGCTGAAATAAAAAAAAGTCACTTGCTCCATCATATAAATTTACACTTTGATTCATCAAAGTATGCCAACATCTTGTTTCCATAGATTGCCTGTTGCCTCGTGAAATCTGACGTTTAAAGTAGAGAAGATTGGGTCAGTATCCACGTCTGATTTGGACAGCAAGGTGAGTTAACATTAAAGACTGCTGTTTAAAATATTTTCTGCTGGGAATTTGACATCAAACATCGAGACTTGCAGATCTGTCTTAGGTCAGACTTGCTTAAAAACAATAGTTTGGATAAGTGTAACAGTGAGATAAATATATTTCTGTTGACTTATTTAACATTAGGATGTGTTTATTGTTGACATCAAGAAAGCTGTCTACGTGTGGATTTGATTGGAAACTACTGTTGCTGAGAGAAAGAATGCAATGACATATGCCCATGTAAGCAGAACTACTAAAGTTTATGATCAATATGGACAAATGACGCATCTTGATTTACACTCGTACCAAACAAGCTTTTATTAATTAATGTTACTGTGAATTTTATCCAATTTTTAATTTTTTCCTTAAAACAATACTAGATCTTGATGTTATGTTTATGACGATTGCCATGAAAGTTCATTCATAAGATTTTGAGGATTAATAAAGTTACCTTATGTCTGAATTTTCAGAAATATCTACAGAAAACTGACCATCCACTTTTGAGCGTCACGTGCCTGTCTGAAGGAAAACATGACAGACAGATCAGCATGGCTCTCAGCGCCTAGTTACACGAGAACAAAGGCCGATGCTAATCTAATCATATATATTTGATACTGAGAGATTACAGTTTCTGAGCTGAAAGAACTTTTAAATATGTTGTTTTCATATCGGATATAATCGTAGTTTAAATGTTTTGATGTAGATTTAGCAATACAAAGTTTTCTATTCAATGACATGAATTTCTTTTCCACTAATATATCTATAATCCAGATTTAGCAATATGTATACTTACAGATGGATTTATATGTATGTTCAGGGGAAAATTACCACCAATTGTTGGAGAAACTCATCTTTATTTCTCTTTATCACTAACCCTTTTCCCCTTTATATTCCTATTTTTTTATTTTTTTATTTTTTAATATATATACAATTATAGACGTAACTTATATGAAGTGTAAATTATAAGGGTTTTTTGGAATTTATGATTATTTTTGGAATACTTTTTCATTCCTTTCTTTTTCTCTAGTTTTTATATAGTGCTATTTTCTTGTGCAATAATGCAGCATATCGCAGATCATCCATATATAGAAATAAAAGTTATAGCATTCGATGTTTTATATTTATTGAAGCAGTGCACTGTAGTTATATTAGGAAATTGACATATGTATACAAAGAGGGTAGAGTCTATAACATAACCTAGTCCTGGATTCCGGGAATATTATTTCCGGTATGGTTTTTTGTAATAGAACACATATTCGATCCCGATGCAATATACTTTTGTAAACATGATGATGTGTGGCAAATAATTCGATTTTTAATCGGAGACCTAATATTATGACATCCAAGCGAAAGTACGATTTCACTAAGTTTGTGGTATTTAATAGTAAACATAATAAATTTCATGACCTATTAGTATAACTTCTACAGTTCTATACACAAGCATGCCAAAGTAGAAGAACTAGTGACCTACTTTAGTACTTAGCATGTGCATGTACTGCAAAATATTAATTAAATTGATTAAGTATGTTAATCTACCGAGACAAAAAGAAGGTTGTTATA
>NW_026933911.1:0-58210 GCF_032062105.1 Saccostrea cuccullata
GTATTACAGTGTCTCCTCTTTATCTCTCAAAATTACCTATGAAACTTTTTGGTAATGTCAGATGTTTGTATATACGTATCATAGATGTTCCAAAATATCCGACCCAAAGTAAATGAGATTTGCGATCGTAGCTTAAGCTGTATGGTTTTTCTATTCCTAGTTCTTTTGCCAATAGTACTGAGAGGAACTGACCATCCTTATCAATGATGTGTACTGTTTCTGTATAAAGATCACATACTAGGATGTGCGACAGAGCATCTGTACAAATTCCACGAGGTTGAAATTTAGATGCTTGTGTATTTCCTGTGTAGGAAAAGCGGTGTGTACCAATAAAGTTTGTCACAACTATGGCACCTGTAATACCATTCATAACATCAGAAACAATCACATCTCCATTTTGGTTTTCAGTTATAAATATTGGATTAACGTACAGCCCATGACCTTGTTTGCATTGGAAATTTTGTATTTCGCTGTTGTATCGGCATATTATTGCTGTTGGTGAATCCTGCATTCCGATAAGGAGATCTCCATTTAAGGGAGAGCAGTAGAGACAAAGTAGTTTCCGTGTTTTTTTAATCCTCATTACAGTATACTTTGTTTTATTGTCTATCGAGACTTTGCTCATGATAGAATTGCGATTTATGTATACAAGATCGCCTTCTTTAGTCACAGCCTGTGCACGTTCATTGTAACAGCTATCCACAAGACATGGCAAAATGTCTCCGTTAGTATCTATCAATTTAAAAGTGTAGTAATTGCAGATCCAGGCAATGCCTGGCTTCAAACAAGATATATGACTAACATGATTATCTAGACGACCAATGGATCTAGGCTTGACCCTGAAAGTTTTCTTTAACACTGGTGGATATATCACTTTAACAATTTGTTCGATTCGTACTTTCCTTTTTCTTGTCTCCATGATTTGGAAGTCTCCCAAACAATCAAAAACATTAGCTTTGTTGATTTCCTTGCAAAAAGATTGAACTTTTAATATACTTGGAGTGTTATTTGTTTTAAAAACACTAATTTTCTTAAATAATAAAAGAAACTGTATTGGACTGTTTGCTAACTGTTCAGAACTGTGTTCATGTTTTTGCAAGAATCTACAATGTTTCCTTAGCTGTTTGTGTTTAGAGTAAAGGCAACATTTTAGTTTTCTGATGTTCTCTATTATATCTTCCATTTCTAAATCTATCTTATTCTTCAGATTCCCGACTTTGATTAACAACGTTTTGTTGAGTTTGGAGATTTTATTTTGACAATACTTTTTTCTGTCCTTCGGAATTAAATGATAATAAAGCATTATTTCACTTTTTAAATGAGATATTCTTTCCTGATATTGTCCCTGCTGATATTTATACACCGACACTATATTCTTAGTATTATGTTCTATATGCTCTTTACATTTTGAACAAAAAGGAATCGTGCACATCAGGCACCACCTTTCAAGGTTCATGTTCTTGTGTTTTTTGCAAGTCTTTAATAACATTTTGTTCCCATACTTTGAGGGGGGAATCACTACATCGTGGTAATTTGTGTCAAAATCTATCACATGTTCTTCCTTACATGGCAAACATAAATTTTCTTTACATGTCCTGCAGTAGTACCCTGCCTTACTTTTACATTTAGAACAAATCCTTTGCATCATAATATCCCCATACATTAAGCGGTCAATCACTACATCGTGGGGTTTTGTGTCAAAGTCTATAACATGTTCCTCCTTACAGAGTCCACACAAATCTTGTTTACATGTTCTGCAGTAGTACACTGCTTTGTTCATACACTGAGAACATTTTGGTAGTTTAAGTTGTTTGGTTACTGATGTACCCATAATGATACGGTACTTGTAAGCCTTCTGGGGTTGTTTAATTTCTTCCGCTGCCTTCCGATATTGAGGAGAAACCTACAAGGACGCAATGAGCCATGCACATATATAAATAAACAAGAGGCCCACAGGCCTTATAGGTCACCTGAGTATCATGTAACAACTTTCCAGCGATTGTATTTGGTTCGTGTTTTAATCCAAAAGCCATGAAATTCACAAATTTTGAAAGAGGCACCATTGGTTATCAAAGGGCAGATTTCAAAGCATTAATTTATTTTTAGTCAAAGTACCCCCCTGGTACCCCTAACCAAGCGGCCCTGAAATTATCTATTTTGAAAGAGGCCCCTTTCTTCATTATAAGGCCAGCATTTTTTTTAATATTTAGGTTTAGTTATGAACATGAGAATAAAAAAGTCCCGCAGGAGAAGGAAATAATTTTTTTTTTTGATAACTCAATTATTAACATTTGTACAGTCTTTTTCCTAATAGACTCCTTACCACTGGACACATGCTTACAAATAGGAAAGTAGAACATTTAACTGCTTATTTCATCATCTGCCAGTTTGGGCCAGTTATATAAATTGTGTGATGTTGATCAAAATATATTTTTAAAAAATCAGTTCTTTAAAAGTCTTTCAATATATCTTCATTTTTTTAATGTGTGTTAGGTGAATGTGTAGACATTGTTGTAAAATTAACTTATGGACTTAACTTCTCCCATAGTTTTATTCATTACATCTGATGCATAAGCCACCCTTTTCTGAAGACTGTAAGCTATAAAAGAGACCTTAACAATCTCGCTGGCAATATGCAATAGCTACCACGAGCAGTTTAAAACTTGGGGGCAGAAAATAATTTAGTTACTTTTGAAACGAATACATAATTATCTCACCAGCATGTCATTGTGCAACAAAGTCGTCAGCATTTAATTTGTCCTTTGAACAGATGAAACGTTTTGAATGGCACTCTTATCGATGAATTTGACACTGAACCAAGCTAGCTTTATTTACCCGTCGTTTCATCGTAAAAACCGGAAGTGCGAGTTCGTAAATTTGAAATCTCGATCCCGACTCTAATTTGACATCGGAAAGAAAAAAATTGTTTTATTTATTTCTGAAAATTCAAAACCTTGAGCGGAGAGTTTGTAAAACTGAAAATAAAATAAATCCTGGCCTTAAATATGTAATTAGATCATTATCATATTAACCAGGAGCAAAGGATAACATGTTCAAAGAATTCATGCATTTCACTAAATATAATCATTAGAGCCCCACCCTAAAACAAGAACCCCTGACCCTGGGGCCATAAAATTCACAATTTTGGTAGAGGCACTCTTGCATATCATAACTATGTACTTAGTTAGTTTATTTAATACCCAGGAGCAGAGAAGAAGATTTTCAAAGAATTCATGTATTTTCACTATATAATCAATAGAGCCCCGCCCTAACACCAGAACCCCTGACCCTGGGGCCATAAAATTCACAATTTTGGTGGAGGCACTCTTGCTCATCATAACTATGTTCTTAGCTGGTTTATTTAATACCCAGGAGCAGAGAAGAAGATTTTCAAAGAAATAATGCATTTTCACTACCTACTTATTTAGCCCCGCCCTAGCACTGAACCCCTGACCCCAGGGCCATGAATTTCACAATTTTGGTAGAGGACTCATTGCTGATTACAATCATGCAAACAGTTAAACTGCTTGATGTCCAGGGCTGGAATTCATAAAGATACTAAAGATTAGTGCTTAGATACACACTTAAGTATAAATAAATTCTTAGCTAAGAAAAAAATCTGAAGTCATATTCATAGAAATTCTAAGTGTAATTTTTAGCAAAGTTTAATTCTGAGAAAATTATAGCACTTAAGTGAAGTCACCATAGCAACGCATTGAAATTCCCGAACAAAAGTGCACTCTTTTGTGATGGAGGTATTTAGTTCTATGTGTATTACATCATAACTGAAATGTATAAGCTTGTCATCAACATTGCTAATTTACATCCTAACAGTTGATAAATATATCAAAGTCAAAAAGAGTTTTTATTCAGATGCTATATCATGAATTCATAATCAAAAAATTGAAATGTCTTCTGTTCACTATTGTTTTTACGCAGATAAGGAAAACTTAAGAATTTCTTATCTACTTAAAAAACCTCCTGGGGATACTTAACTTTAAGTCAATACTTAAGCACTAAGTATGTTTATGAATTACACTGAAATATTTCTACTAAATTTAAGTAAAACTTTAGGAAATTAAGTAAAATTACATAGCTTAAGTGAATTTTTTAACTTAAAAATATACTTAGGAGTTTTATGAATTCCGCCCCAGGAGTAAAGAAGAAGATTTTTAAAGATTGCATTAATTTTAGTGGTTTTGGCCCCACCCCTCAGGCCCCAGGGGGGCGGGGATCATGAAATTCACAATTTTTGTCCCCCCCCTACCCATAGATGCTTTGTGCCAAATTTGGTTGCAGAGAAGATGCTGAAAATGTTCAAATGTTAACGCACAACGCACGACGCACGACGACGGACGAAAACAGATAGCAATAGGTCACCTGAGTTTACTCAGGTGACCTAATAAATAAATAAAATATATTATTTACAAGAAAGGTATAGAACAAAACCCTAGACTTTGACCAAAGATACTAGAATACCACAGTTACATGCATATAAAACTGCAATGAATATACTAAGATTGTTCGGACAATTCGCAAAAAAATTCAAGTTTCGTAAGAAACGTATGCTATACAAAATGGATTTCACCCAATCAAATGACGTCTTATGATTAATATTAAATTACTAGAAGGATGAAAAGAGTTATGGCCCTTGTCATGGACGGCAGGCTTTTCTGGTCGCTCCGAGTATATTGAATTTATTTGCTTATTTTTCCTATTCTGAAATGCTGTATGCTGTTATAATAGTGTGATTTGTTTTGTGGTTTGTATGCTGCAACTTAATGCAACGATCTGTGAGTATCAAATTATAATATCTTGAACATTGAAAATCAAGACGACAGCAAGTAGTAAATCCAGCTGAACACTGCTCAGCCCTATTCAGTATGCAGATGGTACAAAGAAACCTCTCGATACAATTTTCGACAAAATTTTACAAGGGTATAACTCATGAAGATGTACTAAACTTGGTAAAAGAAAAGATTAACATTGATGATATAAAAGCAATTCAGATTAAAGAAAAGGAGTGTTTTGTAACTCTGAAAAGTGAATAAACAAAAGAAAAAACTATTAATGTCCGGAGTAACGGTGAAAATCGAACAGTCTCATTGTATGAGGTTGACAAACAAATCACGAATGTGACAATTAAAGATGTCCCTATTGAACTACCAGACACTTTTATAACTACAAATATGATGCAGTATGGTAAGGTAGTTACAGGTGTAAAGACGAATAATGACCCCCATCGAATAATGACCGGGGGTCATTTGTCGACAGCGAAAAATGACCCCCGGTCATTATTCGACGTAGAAAAATGACATTTTTACCCGTAGAAAAAGTGTCACTTCCCTAAAAATTGGAGGAACCCACGTGAAGAAAAATGACCCCCATAGAAAAATGACCCCCTGTAGATTAAAGCTAAAATTTTAGGGGGCAAAAAAATTAGATAAAGAAGCATATTAGCCAAAATGCTCACCTATGCTTATTGGGAATAAACTGATGATATGATCCCATAACTATGCAATTATAGCCATATTTTAAGGTAAATGCAATGATTCAGAATCTAAAAAGGAGTAGAAGATTTATTAAGCCTTAAGGGTTAGGTAAACATTGTTTTTTGAAAGTGAAAATCATCGAACTGGCAGAAAAAATCGGCAGTATTATATATTATTATATCCTTTGCTTGAACAGCGGGAGGGTATATAGTAATCGAGATGTCCGTCTGTCCGTCTGTTACGTTTTGAGGTATCCATTTCTTATCCGTAAATCCTCATATTTAAAAGGATGTGTTTGTGAAACAGCTATGCCCCTGTATGGCAAAATAGCAAAGATTAAACTTTTCTTAAATGCAATTTAAATACATTGTTACCCAAAGTAGGGTCTTCTCACAAGAAATACAACTGCAAAATAGGAAAGCCCTAGCACCACTTGTTCAAAAGTAATGGCTAATGATAAGTTTTTGAAAGGTAGGTCAAACTCAAAGGTCAAAATTGATGGTTTCTTAAGAAAATTTAATGTAACAATAATTACATATGTGAAGTATGAATACTTTAGCCCTTATCGTTCAAAAGTTATGGGCAAGATAAAAAAAATCATAGGTACGGAAAACTCCAATGTCAGGGTCAAAAGGTCAAGGTTTTTAGTAACCAATGAAAGGTAATGCCAAAAACGACATATTTGAAGTATGAGAGTACTTGTACATGTATCTACCGTTTAAAAGTTATGACCAAAGTAAAACGAACACGATAAAACTATATACCCCCGAGTCTTCGATTACGGGGACATAAAAAGAAATGAGCTTCAATTAACTTTTCATATTAACTTTTCAACTAACTTTTTATATTAATATACATTTTAAAGAACACGTTACAACAATGAAAATGTTTGTTCTGATTTTCATATTAAATTCTATGAAAAATATACTCAGTCTGAGAACTGAGTAAAAGGGTGGAGTAAAACAAGAATTAAGGTAGAACCTATGTCGGAAAAGTCTTTGTCACAAGATTTTCAAACTTTTCAAAATGATAAATTAGTACTTGCTTATCAATCAGTTAATATATCATGATATGTTTCCTTGTTTTTTAAATCTAGAACAGGCTGTGAAACTTGGTATGGTATTTACATACTGCTACTTCACGTTTTCAAATTTTTTAGGGGTACTTGTCATAAAGGGAATATAAAATTCACAAAAATACTTCTTCAAAAATCGTGGTTTATAAACTTTTTTAACTGAATAATATCAAACAATATCTTATTAAGAATAATTTGGTTTTTTATTAACATAAAAGATAATTCCACCATTAAAAAAAATAGTCAAATGAAATCTATTATGTTTAGTCAATTATGCACCCTATATTTGTTAATATTTTTTAGAAGTCTTTGTCACAATGTTTTCAATCTTCAATATGATGAAGAACATAGCCAAATGATTACAAAAAATGATTAAAATATATACCTTTCCCCTCTAACTAATGAAAGATAGGCTATTTACCGATACTCATATTCTTGACCTTTTTGCACTTACACGGGATTTAATAATCAAATGACTGTTTGGGGTTACTTTCAGATTAAATATTTATCAGAAATTGTACTTTTACTTTAAAAAGATCATATTTAATAAAAAAAAAATTGTAATCAAACACCAAGAATATGAATAGGTAACAAATAATTGTTAAAAGGATTGATTGATTGATTGATTAATGTTTTACGCCGAATCGAAAATATTTCAGCCATATATCGGTGTTAAAAGGAATGCACATCATTTCATTATAGATATCACAAAAATGTACACATGATCAAACGATCTACAACACGTACATCTTTGACCTAGATACATTTCATCAAGATATTACACTATATAGCTGGCAACTAAAGATTTCTTACGATTTATGCATTCCTTGAAAATGGTTACATACCATTCAAATTATTACGAAAGTTGTATGTAAATTGTAATTTCATTACACTAGATAGTCTTGGGTTTGTCAACTTCAGTTCTAGATCTAGTAAATAAAAGGTGCCTACATGTTTTCTCTTAGTCCTGAAATCTATTGCCATTAAGCATTATAAACCAAAAAATATATGAATTGAATTAAGATTATGTTGGCATGATTGAATTCTGTGAATTTCAAAATGCAGTATTTTCTACCATACTTATTGAAGCTGTCAAGTACTGGAAAAGTGGCATTGAATTAGTTATGACGTCTTAATGGGTTAGCAAAGGTTTAACACATTTACCAGTCATGATGTCATACCAGGTAGGTTTTCGTAAAAAGAAATATAATGAATACTGTGTGCTAAATAAAAAAGTTTATGTCTACATGAATAGTTTTTGCATTAGAATGACTGTGTATTTGACACTAGCCCAAAGCTTTACATAGCATATTTTTAGGTTTTATACTTACCCCACCCCCTTTCTTAGTTAGGAGGAAGTAGATATTGACCAAAAGCAAAAACAAAAACCTACGTTTATTTTTCTATAAGAAAAGATTAAAAATAAGCTAAAAATAATCTACAATTCTACTAATTTTTAACTGTTACTTTGCCACAATACTTTCAAGAATACCTCCACCAACATTTAAAGTATGCTTCAATCATAGCAAAGTAAATTATGATATGATAGTACTTGTGTGAAGGCTTAACTTCATTTCAATATTTTATCTATACTAGAGCCTCTTTCAGAATTATTAAAAGGTATAGAGTTTTATTTATATTTTTGCTTTTCATTTATAATTATCATTATCATTATTATATTTTTTTTTTAGATGTAGCGTGATGTTCTTTTTTGGGGGGCGGGGGGGGGGGGAAATTTCCTCCTCTTTCATTGTCAAATAGGATTTGCCAAACTTAAACAAACTAAAAGTTGAAATTACGGAATATTTAAATTTTCCTATAAAAAAGTATTTTAACCTGATTTTTGCATGGTTTGATTTCTAAAAACAAGTGGAATATCATTCTTAAAGCAAACTCTATAAGGAGGAATATTAAAATGAAATTTTATTTACTTGACTATCAAAGAATCTCTTACTTGACTATTAAAGAATCTCTTTTCAAACACAATTTTAGCATTGAAAGACTACGTAAACTCTTAATTATTTCATAAGACATTTTGTATTTTTCTGGTTACAGAAAATGTAAAAATTTCTTTCGCTGTAAAAAGATAACAAAGAGTGTATATTTTGTATCACTTTAAAGGGGGTCATTTTTCAATGGGGGTCATTATTTTATAGGACTAACATATAAAATAATGACCCCCTAGGACCTTTTTTCTACAAAAAATGATTTTTTTCTACGGGTGGGGGTCATTTTTTGTCGTAGAAAAATGACCCCCGGTCATTATTCAATGGGGGTCATTATTCGTCTTTACACCGGCAGCATTATGTATGGCACTATTAAAAATACGTCCATTGAAAACGGCACACGTTACGAGGGGCGTTCAATAAATAATGTTTATAATAATAATAACCCATTTTTGATGCCCATTATATAATTTTTGATCTCTAAAATCCAGCTGCTAATTTGTCTATTAAACAGGCATCGGTTGCTGTAAATGTCACATATTTCATTGAATATTTCTTTGGGGTTTTTAACAGGTTTTACAGCAGCTTTAATGTAGCTTTTATTTTCGATCTGGTTTACTGATTCTTAACCAATCATATATAATGAAGTGTGTCGAATAGCCTTTGTTTCCCAGCTTCTCACGATAAAACTATGTGATGAAAAGTGGTCACATAAACTGTTATAAATTCTATAAAAATTCAATAATGAGAGAAAATCAAGCTTTATGTCATATGACTACTAAGTTGTATGTGATTGAGCTAATGACATTATTTAATGAACGCCCCTCGTACTTGCAAATATTAAACTGTGCACCTACTCTACCAAACAGAACAAAATTTTGAGATCATGAGGTCAGAATCTTTGCGGATAATTATCGCACGCAATGTCCATATTACGGAAATGCATACACAAACCAACAAACAAATAAAGTTGTTTTAATTGTAATAAACAAGGCATCTTAGCCAAAGACTGTGAAAATGAACCGGTAAGTAGATATTGTAAAGAAGAAGGACATAGCAAGTACATTTTCAGAAAAAATGGTACAAAAGTATGGCAAATGTGCCGCAGATATCAATGAAGGCAGAGAGTCTTTAAACGACGATGACCAACGAAGCGAAACTGACGATACGGAAGCGAACATGCATGACGATCAGATCAAATACCGTTATTCTTGGGGCGTCGAATTGCAAGTGCATTCAAAAGCTTCCGTCAAATATCTTAAACGCCTTGGTCTCTGGGTCATCCTACGAAAACGTGTCACAATTACTGGAATACGCTAAGAAAAAATTGGACGAAACCACTCCAGAAAATGTAATCGTTAATTTAAGAACAAATGATGTTACCAGATGTCAAGACGAAATCGGTGATTTAAAAGGCAATGTCATGACAGGTCTTAACAAGATTCAAGACACTTTCCCGAAGCTCGAATTGCAGTATGCACAGTCATACCCAGGAAAGGAAAGAGCGTCGCGATTAAAAAAATGAACGACAACACTTGGCATGAGAAAAATTGTGTGAAAAAAATTATTATCAGAGATCGACGTGTGCAGCTCATTCATAAATGACCAAGGGCTTGCTACTAAAGCACTGTTTGACAGCAATGACCCCAGCGGTGTGCATGTCAGTAGCGATGGCGCCGAGAAAATTGCTGATATTTTCCGCAAAAACAATTGCTCCGCGAACGGTCCTCCTCGAACCCCTAGCATTAAAAAACGGAAGCTAAGTAAGTTCAAATACCCCAGATTCCACCAAAAAAAAAAAACAGGGCAAAATACAAAAAATATAAACTCTAAGTAACAGCGCTGATCAGTATGACTTTTGTTAGATATTGGTCACTATGTACATAATTACTACTTGTTTATATGTTGTACATATCATTATTTTTTGTCCTTCGCATTTTGTGGTAATTTTAGATTGCACTATCACTTAAACTGACTCTACATATAGCCTCTATTAATATAAACGGGCTACGATATAAGAATCATAAAATATTAACAAACAAAGACTTCCGTAAAACATCTGTTGAGTTCTGGGGAAAATACAAGAAAAGCTTAGATAACTGTCAGGATATTCTATACTGGTGGGACTTAACTAAATATAAGATAAAACATTGTGTATTAAGATGTCAAAAAAATTAAACGTTAATAAAACAAAAACTAGAGAAATTAGATAAAGAAATTAGGAGAGATTAAAAACAATCCTATGACTAATAAAAATTATCAAGATGACCTTGAGTAAAAAATAAAAGAAATTTTTATAGATATGATAGTAGCGGCAATAATACAATCAAAATGTAGATGTTTTAAAGTAGGAGAAGCTCCTTCGAAATATTTCTTTCAATTAGAAAAGAGTAATGGAGAGAAAAAATTGTGGAATAGAATAAAACAGAAAATGTTACCTATTAAACTGATATTGATTCAATCTTTGAAGAGCAAATTGATTTTTACTACAAATTATTATTTTCAGAAGGTTTGGAAAGTAAAAGTGGGGAATTGTTATTAGCTGAAGTACAATGTAAATTAGACAATTGTGATGTAAACATGCTCGATAGTGATATAAGTGATAGCAAAATCTGTCAAGCAGTTATGTCATTAAAGCCAAATAAATCTCCCGGTGAAGATTGGATTTTATCAACTTTTTATCAGATATACTGGGATATAATTAAAAATGAATATTCAAAAGTTATCAAACTCATTTTTCATAAGGCCACTCTTTTTCACTCGCAATCAAAAGGAGTCATTTCATTAATACATAAAGGGAATGAAAGAGAAGACAAAAAAATTGAAGACCTTTAACAATGCTGAACAAGGATTATAAAATTATAGCTAGAATACTCGCCGAGAGATTAAAAAAGGACTACCAAAATTAATTCACCCAGACCAAAAAGGATTTGTTAAAAGCAGAAACATAAGTGATGCAAATAGAAAATAGACTGATTCAAGATATTATTGATTATGCTGATAATGAAGATTTAGAAGGAGCAAATTATATTTCTAAATCAACAAAAAGTGTTCGATAGAATTGAATTGGGTTGGGTAGAAGCAACATTAAAAAGATTTTACTTTGGTAAAAATTATTGCAATTGGATGAAAATGCTTCTTATTAAATAAAAAAAACATGCATTAAAAGTAATGGATTTGTATCTAAATACTTTCCAATCTCAAGATCGGAAAGACAAGGTTGCCCTATTGCTGCATTGCTATATGTTCTTCAAATAGAGCCAATGGCCTGTGCTATTAGACAAAATCCGCAGATAAAGGCTATTTTAATTCGTAATAAAGATAAGAGAATAGAATATAAAATAAATATGTTCGCAGAGGATACACATCTATTTAATAAAGACGAAGAATCTATAATAAATTCCTTCAATGTGTTAGAAATATATGAAAAAGCCTATGGGGCAAAAATCAATTTCTCGAAAACAAAGGGCCTGTTTATAGGCAAATCAAAGGTAATACACCAAAATTTAAAAAGATACAGTGGATAAAAACTAATATAAAAACTTTGGGGGTCAATCATGTATATGGTATTGATACTAATGCAATATAGTTGGAAAAAATAGAAAAAAATCAAGAACAGCTTGCATGTCTGGAAAACTAGGAACCTTACATTCAAAGGGAAAACTTTGATAATAAAAAAATTAATAATTCCAATTATTCCACCCTAGACACAACAGGAATAATATCCCATACAATTTAGCCAGACGTCTTTGTACAATAATTTCCGATGCAGAAATCTTGGAATCTCGTCTCACAGAACTACAAGAACTACTCCTTCAAAGGCACTATCCTACACAGTTGATTGAAAACGGAATAAACAAAGACAAATCTCAAGAAAGAAAAGATCTACTTACAGTGAAAAATGTCATACCATACGTGTCAACACATAACTCAAGAAATCCGGAAATTTTCAGCATTATTAGGAACAATCTGCCCATTTTAGAGGAAGATCCAGACATGAAGAAAATATTAGAAACTTCACAGATCATTAAGAGTAAACGGCAAAGTCCGTCTCTCAAATCCTTCCTTACAAAAGCATCCTATTCTACTACAAACAATGAACCAGCAATCATCAATAAATGCAACAAGCCCAGATGCAGTACTTGCCCATACCTGACAGAGGGATCCAAATTTCAATTTAAAACTGGAAGCAAATTTACCATTTAAACATCAATGTCATGCACCAGCTCGAATCTTATTTATGTAATAACCTGCGCCGGTTGTGGTGAAAATTATATCGGCCAGACAGGAGACACCCTGAGACACAGAATGACCGACCACCGACAACAAATTAGGAAACCAAGATACCAGTGTACCGCCGTAAGCGAACACATCAGAAACTGTGCCAGAAATAAAACCCCCAATTTTACTGTTTTTCCTTTCTATAAATTCCTAAGGGATACTACAGAAAAAGAACGTGAAACTAAAGAAAAACATTTTATAAACAGACATACACCTGTTTTAAATGCAGCATAATTATATTTCATTTAAGAAATATACTTTTACCCGCATTATATAACTGTGCTATTTGTATAAAAATTCTAATTTCCCGTAATAACTTACTTACGTATTATCATGACGTCATAATGAACTTTGCTAAAGCGCGACTAAGTATTGGCGCTTTATGACGTCACAATATGAATGTTGATTTTATGTAACTAAGAATTGTGTTGTCAAACTCCTGAAGATTGGAAATGAAACCGGTTGAGTTTATTTCGGTGTTGTGATTTTTTATTATAACAATACGTGTATGGATTTATATTATATGTTTTTTTGGATAATATATATTTATATATATATCACATAATCCCCAGAATACGAACATTGCACCAATTGTTTACCAACTCAACGACGTTTTGAAAACCGACAAAACTATGTCTGAAATATTTAAAAATCAGAAATTCATAAATAGTAGGAGGCAGCCGAAGAACCTCAGACGAATTCTCACAAAGTCATCTTTAAAGAAACGACAGAATTTCATGTGACCAAGTGCCAGGATCCGCGTTGTGGTACCTGCCCATACATACGACAAGGACAAAGTTTAAGCTTTAACGGGAAACAGTTTACCCTTAATAATAACATGTCATGTCAAACTAGAAATGTTTTATACGTTATAACATGTTCCGGTTGCGGGGAATTATATATCGGCAAGACGGGAAGTACCTTACGGGAAAGGATCAGAGTACACAAAAAACAAATAAACGTACCGCAATATCGCAAACTCAAAGTTGGTGAACACTTAGACGTGTGCGGAAATAGAACTTTTACCGAACAGTACAGAAATATTATTTTTTTTAAAATAACAATTGACTCTTACAGGTTGTCTATTAAAAACAACTAAATTTCGACAGTAACTTATAGAATGGATGTTTACGTTACAATTATGTTCAATCCTTAAAGCTTTTATCATTGATATCAAATGTCTGTAAATCTTTTAAAAAAGTATTTAATGTGTAAATTAAGGATGAATAAAAAGGATAATAATTATTTCTTGTTTCTCTAGCATACACCGACTTAAAATTATGATGGACACGAAGTGGTTGTGTGAATAACAAGAGAACTTACCAGTAGAGTCAGTACATTGGAATGAAATCAATCGCTCGCTACGTAATTTACATTAGTTTTTGACCTATCTTCTAGTTATGCTTTAACGACCCTGAAATTAATAATTGTCTTCTATTATGGTTAATTCTTACGGTACGAAACCTTCAACTACCACCTTTACACCAATAAATAAAGACTCTTTCCTAAGTGTTTGAATTGATATACATGCAGATATGACAATTTAAATAGCTCGGGACAAATAGAAAACAAGATCATATAGAAGATAATAGAAACACGATATGATTGAGATGAATTCTTTTGTTAGAACTGTCATTTAAAAAAAATATATTTAAAGAACCCAAAAAGCAAGCAGTGGATTTTAAAATTCTACATTGATCTAAAATAAAGAAAACAGTAAACATGTTTAAAAGCGCATTCAAGTGGAACACACATGTACCGCGTCAAAGATTAAGGTATCATTGGTGTTTATTTTTAAATCTTATTAACTTACTTGAGTAAGGCTACTGATATTCGCATTGTAACTTTGATAGAAGTTCATCATGTTCGTTTACCTGGATATGGAACTAGTCAAAAGTTATAAGAAACAGAAAAAAACATTAAGTTTCAAAGGAAATCCAAGATATAGTATGAAAGAAAATGAGAGACATTTTTGGTATATCAACGATGAATAATGTACATTAAAATGATCGTGGTTGTGATTCAAAAAATGTAACTCAAGGAAAACAGAGAAACATAAAAAAAATGAACTTTGTATAGAGCATTCTATTGATCAGGAAATATATATAGATTTGGCAAATTCGAGCGAGGAAAAAACAAAACTATACGAGGGTTTATTTGAAAGTTGGTTGAACGCTGCTAATCACAAAACTTATACTATGTAGTCCGTGTATCCAGATTTTTCTAAGATCGTAAAACAAGCTATTTTTAAAGGACAGACGAGACGATCCTTAATAATAGATATTTTTTTCATAAGAGTTTGTCACTGAAATATTGTTCCTTACACATGTTTCTCACAAAAAACTTGAAGTACAATACCAGGCATTTCTGCAAGATACCAGGGTTTATTTTCTTATTTAATCCTTTGGAGAAGAATAATTTTCCAATTTCAAATGATTAAGAGTTTAGATTTTTAAAAACGTTTAGAAACTGATTTAGAAGAAGGATATGGAAATAACGAACAGTATTCAATCTCAACGTCCATTAAACAAATATACAAAATAAGAGCAGAGCAAACACGGACCTCCGAAACATCAGAGGTGGGATCAGGTGCCATGGAGGAGTGAGCATCCCCTGCCGACCGGTCACACCCGCCGTGTGCTCGTTGTCATAATCAGGAAATAACGTAAGAAATCCGTGGTCAATTCAGTGTATAAATAATGGACTAACAATTGGTATGAAAAACGTCAGTCAGCATTTCATTCAATGATAAATTGTATTTGCTGACAATGTCATTGTATCGACCATAGAATTTACGAAATGATGACTTTAAACGAGACTGTTGATATTCTTGTTTCATCAACTTGCTTGTCACTAATTTACCTCGTTTAAGAAATTGTTCATACGTAGAGCATGCTCTTGCGTATCGAATCAACTGAGATATAAATACTCCGTATGCAGGTGATGAAGGTATATTGCTGCATAAAAAAGGGAAGTTGACGATAGAAAAGTTAAAGTCATCACGTTTATCATATAGCTTGGTTGTTAGATTACCATTAGTGTCTTTTTCAAGTAAAATATCCAAGTATGAAGCAGAAGTGTCGGACTCTGTGGTATCTTTTATCTCAAGCTCACCAGGATATATCGTGTCGACAAATCAGAATGCTATTAAAATTTTGAATTTGTTTTCATACATTAAGAAGATAATACAAAACAGATTTTGAGGAACGTCTTGTCTGACCTTAAAGTAATTTGACATATTGATAGCTTGTCAAAATATATTAAAATAGAAGACATTATACGAGGGTTGTTCGAAAAGTTCGTGGACGATGTCCATCTTCGTTATATTACTCACTGGAAATTCAAAACAAGCACATTCTAATGTGTAAAAATATTTGTTTTGTTGATGTGTGAAGTTTCATTCCATTCGATTCAACACAAATAAATCCACTTCATTTTAAAATCAACATGTTTTGTACCCGCGGAGCACACAAAACGGAACTGTAACGTCAACACATAGCGTCGAGAATTTATGATAGATACTATACCTATATACATTTCACACAGAATATTCCAATGCCCATTCATTAAATTCTTTTTCTAATACTTGACATTTTTTTTAAAGAATTGATCTCATTGTATAATTTTCTTTGTTAAGGTTTTAATTTCTTTTAGAACTTAACTCTGCTTTCACAGGATAAGCAACTCTGAAGCGCTTTTGTTTTCATTTACGTTTCAAATCTTAAACCTTTGTTCAAATGTTTACAGTAAAACCGTTTCTTCACAGGTCATCCTCATCCGATACAGAGTCTCTGTCACTTAAAAATTGCCTGTACTGTATGTACACATGCACAACTCGCTTGTGACATATTTTCTTGATTTCTTCAACATTTTTAGAGTTTATTCAGGATTTTTCCTGAGAAAAACACAAAATTGCTTCGGTGGTATCTGCTGCTCCGTGACGTTCTAAAATGTCATCGTTTTTGTTATTTTAAATAAGGACTACTTATCTTCTCAAGTTTATTTCTTTTCAACAAAGCAAAATATAAAACCATAATTTGGAACACGTATTGATGTAACAATTCTTTATTTAAATTTCTAGGTAGTTTTTCGTTTTTCCTACATTTTAGAGAGAATATAACTACAGACATTATTTATCGAATTTTTTCTGTAATTGACTAAATTTTGACATGCTCCGCGATCCGATTTTTGCATTTTTAAAATCTGGATAACTTTTTAATCAATCGTAATATTTTATCAAAATTTACACATATCATTTAGATTTATTATTAAAATATTTCTACCAAATTTGGATAACATATGACGTCAAATAAAAAAGAAATGACAGTTGTCCACGAACTTTTCGAACAACCCTCGTATAATCACCCAAAGTAAGGATGAAAAAAACCCAATAGAATCAAAGTACTGAAAGCACTCATGGGATTTCAACATGGTGTAAATAAAATCTATGATCGGGAAGTTAAGTGAGTGAACACTATTACATGAATTAATTATTGTTATGTCTGTAATTTCAAATACAGAAAACTGTTTCACATTTTTTGAGTTGGGACAATCTTGATCGAGAAAGACATTCAGAGACATTGAATAGCAAAAAAATGCATGGACCATAATGCTTGCCTGCCTAAATCAGTCTTTTTCATACCGCCTGCTTGAAAAGTTGGAGGGAATTTATTAATCGTGATTTCTGTCCTTCTATTTGTTACACTTAAGGTATACCCATCTATTATCCGCAACTCCTCTAACACCACTGAACAAAATTTCCATAGAACCTTTATTACATATTGCCGTAATGCTTCTATTGCTTTTTCATCCTACACAAATTTGTGGGTTTCCCATTGCATAACATGCACACTGCCATTTTATTCATATTAGAGGCAGTTGATCATTTATATCACTGTTCACAGTCTTCAAATTTTAATATATTTTTCCTTTGCACCTTTACCCATGTGTTATGAAAAATTCAGTTTCGCAGGAATAATATCAATGTTGATAAAATGTGGATTTTAACAAAGCATCTTTTTAAGAGCTAACAGATTTGTTGTATAAAAATTCTCTGTAAATAAAAATGTATTTCAATTACACGAACATTATACATGGAGTACGTCATAACTTAATCTTTTTTAATATTGTGAAGAAAAGAGCAATACCAAGTTAAAAACAAATATTATTGACAAAACAAAAACAGTGGTTTATGCGATATTTTGTGTGCGTACAAATTATCTGGTATGTAAATGAGAATTTTTTTAATTAAAAATATATATACTTCATTTTGTTGTTTTTCGTTGCAATTTTACGAAAACATCTGTGTCCGTTTTTGGTTTTAATATTCATAACAGAGTACTAGTTTAAGCGCTTTTGGTAGGTGATACTGCTGATTAAGTAATAATTATGCATGTTTCCTAAAGTTTTTATGTATTAACGAATTCAATTAAACCAAGAATATGTTCATGAAAAGTTTGAATATGACTAAATTTAACGTTTTCCGTCAGTATGTAGATTTGTCATTCATATCTCTTTCAGTGTATGACGCTACACTAAAATTGAGTTCCATTTCGAAAAACTTTCATAGTTCTTTAAATTAATAGATAAGCAGTCAAGGTGACCAGACGTGTTTTTTACAGCTCCTGAAGATCTTATCTCTACTTAGCTTAACAATGGAATAATAATGAGTCTGAGTGATAATTCTAATCTTTTCAAGTCACTTTTGGACTCATTTACCGGATTTTCAAGATCATTTATATTAACTAATGATCTGCCAACGGAATCTGTGGGACTTAGTGTAAATGATGTGCCAAATTTCTTGCAAGTACAGGAAAATCAGGAAAGTGTTACAATTACTTTCGATGGCGACAAGTACCCCATCATTTTAGATCTGTTGGAGAAGAAACTCCTTTTATTCAAAGACAGCAATGAAAGGCGACATGGATCTATTTATAAGTCACAGGATAAAACTGTCACTGTTACCATCTACGAGACTACAAGCTCTCTACATATCCAAGGGGAATCGTATTTTTCTTGGTATCAGGAGTTCCTCACGGACTTGAATAAATTGGATGTAAATTTGGAAACAAATTGTAAGACTTTAGATGAAACATCTCCTCAATGCACCTCCACCCCTAAGGGTAAGACATCACAGAATTGTCATCAGTGTATTAGCAGTGCCAAACTTATTCAGGAATTGTCTGATACCGTCAAGCTTTTGTCACAAGAAGTCAGTGACCTCAAACAGCAACTAAATGGGTCAAAAAATGTCACATCGCTTGTTTCAAGAGCTACCCAAACAACTCCTAATAGGACAAAACAAAAGGAGACATCAACAGACGGACTCCTTCACATTCCAGCTGGTGTATCTAGACATACCCAATGCACCCTTAAGGCTCCTACAATATCCAATAGTACCATGACAGATGCCAGTGAAGCTCATACTAGGAGTTTTCCTACCTCGCCAGATACAAACACCAAACATGGAACAAATCAACCTAGAAAGACCCCAATGGATAAATCCGTCCTCATCATAGGAAGTTCCATACTACAAAGGATCCGCACCAGAGGATTGTGTTCAACTGTGCAGGTCAACACAAATCGCGGGGCAAACATCTCCCATATACGGTCCAAGCTCTCAAAAATGGATGTTTCTTCATATCGTAGTGTAATCATCTTGGCTGGCGGAAATGATGCATCTAGACGACGAGACCCAGAGGCAATAGAAAATGATTTCGCAGAAGTAATCACAGATCTCAGAAATCGGAATTCTAGTATCAGTGTATTTATCTCGGAAGTATTACCAAGGCGTGATACAAACACCAGTGAAGTTAATGGAATTATTAAAAGTGTATGTGAAATGTATGGTGGTACAGTGATTCCAACTTCTAAATTCTTTGGTTGTGGAAATCCCAAACAAGATTATTATTGGAAAGACAACATTCACATGTCAGACAGAGGTACAGCAGAATTGCTAAAAATTTTCCATCAATACGTGAGTATCCTCAAAGTCGGAAACGTACGTACGAATGGTAAAGAATCGGAAATACTTGGCAGTACTTCCTTCCGCCGTCCAGCCTTCTGTTATTTCTGTGGGGAAAGTGGACACATATCACGACACTGCAGACATGGAAGAAAGTTGGACTGCTGGAATTGTGGGGAACTAGGTCATAAAACCAAGCTTTGTCCGAATGGACACTAGGAAACTGGCAACGAATGTGTAGCCGACCATAGTTCCCAAACGATTCCTATTGACAACAATGTTTATTCGACTCTTAGTAGATTATGTTCAGAATGTAATAAGATCCACTGTTCATGCAAACAATGTGAATATTTTTCTCTAGATCTTGTAAAAAATTCAAAAAATTTAATTACTTCACCAAATACTTCTAAATTCTCAAAACCAGACAAGAATACTCATAGATTTCATACCAAGAAGGTTTCACAATCTGCTAATCATACTATATCTAAAAATGAGAATATACATGTACCACGTGTACCGAGCAATAATGGGTTTGGTTTGGTGAAAAAAGGTCTAAGATTTGGAAATCTAAACATATGCCATTTATTGCCTAAAATTGAAGAAATTAAACTATTACTTCATGACAAACAAACTGTAAATATTTTGGGACTTTGTGAAACCTTTTTGAATGATAAAGTCAGTGACTCTGAATTGTATATTGAGGGTTTTGATATGGAAAGAAAAGATCGCATTCTGAGAGCAGGTGGTGGAATTATTGTCTACATTTCTAATAATATAAGATATAAACGTAGGCCTGATTTTGAAATCAGTAATATTGAAACAATTTGGCTGGAATTAAAGATTAAAAATTCTAAACCAATTTATTACTGTTCAGCATATCGTCCACCATCTGCTCCCTCCTGCTGGGCAGAGGACCTGGCTAGAGAGATTAACTGTGCCTCCTACTGTGACGATGCAGAAATTATCTTAACAGGTGACTTTAATGTAGACTTATTCAAAGAACCCCCACAAAGTTGGACATATGCTATGGAAGAGTATGGTTTTTCACAATTAATTACAGCACCAACCAGAGTAACTAATACCTCAAGTACCCTAATAAATCACTTTTACACCAATAAACCAGATAACATGTGTGAAGTAAATATACCTTTTATAGCCATCTCTGATCACTACCCAATATGTGCCACTAGAAAAACAAAATGCATGCCGCAAAAAGGAAAACACATAGAAATCCAGTATAGAGACTTCAAAAAGTTTGATGAAAATAAATTCCTCCAAGACTTAAAAAATGTAGAATTTAACAATCTCCTCCAGATGCATGACCCTAATGAAATACTAACTGAATTCTATGAATTATTTAATAGCGTACTTGACCAGCATGCACAGGTTAAAACAAAACGAGTAAAGAGTGAAATCCGTCCTAAATGGATGACACAAGAAATAAACAATGCTAGACATTTACGGGACTTTTACCACAAAGAAGGAGACATGGAGAACTATAGAATTTATCGAAACAAAGTTAGCGTTCTTATAAACAAATCAAAATCTTCTTACTATAAAACAGCGATTGAACAGAGTTCAAATCCCAAAGAAATGTGGAACTATCTTAATCAATTAACATGTAATCTTAAGAATACAACGCCATCTCATGTGTCTTCTAATGGGGAAATTGTTGACAATTTGCAGGATATTGCAAATACTTTTAATAACCACTTTACGGATGTCTCTAACAAGCTTCTTTTGGATATGTCAAAACATGATTATGATCCTAATATATTATGTAATTTTGTTAGGTCTAAGCTTGATGAGGAAACATTGTTTAGTATTCAACAAATTGAAGAAAGTGAAGTTTTTAACATGTTAAATTCTCTAAATATCAATAAATCAGCTGGCATTGACTTTGTTGGGCCGCGTCTTCTGAAAGTCACATCTAAATATATATGTAAACCTATAACTCATCTTATTAACGCTAGCATAGTAAGTGGTATTTTCCCGACAAATTTAAAACAAGCCAAAGTAACACCTATTTTTAAGAAAGGTGACAAAGCTGACCCGAATAATTATCGTCCTATTTCTATTCTACCAACTATATCTAAATTGATAGAAAAACATGTGGCTAAGCTAATAAAAAATTTCACTAATGAATTTGATCTACTAACACAATCCCAGTCGGGGTTTAGGGAACTCCATTCCTGTCAAACTTCACTTACAAAACTAACAGAAAGTTGGCTTACTGCAATGGATCGTGGTGAACTAATCGGTATTACATTTATAGATTTTAGTAAAGCATTTGATTTAGTGAATCATGATATTCTTCTAGAGAAATTAACCCATTACAAATTTGACCAAACAGCTATAAAGTGGTTTAAATCATATCTTTACGATAGGACCCAGTGTGTTAAATTTGGATCATGTGTCTCCAATATTCTACCCGTCACAGCAGGAGTGCCACAAGGGTCAATTTTGGGCCCACTTTTATTTTTATTGTACATAAATGACCTTCCATTACATGTTAACAATTCAAATATTGATATGTTTGCTGATGATGTAACTCTGTATTCTAATCATAATAATGCAAGATGTTTAGAAAATACACTAAATTCAGATCTTTGTGAGATTGAGAAATGGTGTGATCAAAATCAAATGGTTTTAAATGTAGATAAAACAAAATGTATGTTAATGGGAACACAGCAAAGAAAATCAAAATTAGATAATCCAAATTTACAACTTTATGCCTCTGACAAAACAATTGAAATGGTTGAAACTGAAAAAATTCTTGGTGTACATATTGATGATAAGTTACAGTATGCAAATCATATTGATTCGATTTGTAAAACGATAAATTATAAGTTATTTACTCTTCGAAGGATTAAGAATTTTCTCCCTCTACATACCAGAAAACTATATTACAATGCTTATATTTTACCATCTATTAACTATTGTTTGACTATCTGGGGCAATGCCCCCAAACAGGACATGGACAGACTATTTAAATTACAGAAAAGGGCAGCAAGGATTATTCTTGACGCAAGTCCAGATTCTTCTTCTAAACCACTGTTTGAGAAACTTGGGTGGTTAACAGTTTATGAGTTAGTTGATCTATACAAATACATATTATTATACAAAATTTTCAGTGGAACGACTCCCCAATATCTTTGTAATTTATTTGAATTTCATTCTTCTACTTCTTATAACCTTCGATCTGAAAGTAATTATGATCTAAGATTGCCGAAATTTCGTACAAACTTATTCAAGACATCTTTTCAGTATTCAGGTGTACATCTATGGAATAAACTTCCCCAACACATTAGACTCTCTCAATCTCTACGAACATTTAAGCGTAATATAGAAAATTACATCATCAGCTGTCGCACAATTATTTGAAGACAATAAGGTTTAGATATTGTATATTGTATTATGATTGTTAATTAACTATACATGGACACTATATTCATAATCTTATGATTGTAATTCCTTAAACATATTAATATTATACATGATGATTTGTATTCTGTATATTTTTTTGTATTTGATATATATAGAAGGCCCTGGGGAAGAATAGTGCATGCACTAACCAGGTTACCTTCTTTAAATAAAGTATTTATTATTATTATTATTATTATTATAATTTAGTTTGACGTATGTACTTTGAACGAATTCTAATATTCAAAATAAGATTACTTTATCATTACATTTACTTACATTATTGAAATTAGATTAATTCAGGAGACAATGACATGAACTATTTGTCGCGGATGTTTATGCATGTTTTCTGTTGAATATCATCGGAGTAAATCGGTCGACACAGTAGCCTCGCTATCGGCTCAATGTAATCAACACAAATTACTGCAAATGTTACATACGTGATGACCATGGGAGATTGAACATAATTCAACTTCTAAAAATGATCAGTTTCATTTTTCAACATCGAAAATATTACCCTTTTGAATGTAGGAAAAGTGCCATCAACCTTTAATCTGCACATCGCACGTAAAGAAAATGACCCCGTATAATATTGACCCCTTGTTGGTTCAAGGGGATTAAAGAAGAAAATATTTTAGAGGGCAAATTCAAAATAATAAGTCCAAAAAATTGTTTGCCAAAATAATCACTTGAATCTACCATCGATGACGTCTTATGTGTACACCAAGTAACTTGGGAATTGATCATGTCCTGCAAAGAGAACATGGCTAAGACGACATGTACAAAGATACGTTAAATGAAGTTTTAAAGCAAATATTCGCAAAAAAGCGAATAATTTGTGACATTCATATGGAGTTCATTTACAAATAGGTATGCTAATTTATTTTCATTATTTATATTCCCTTTTGAAGACAGTCAGCTAAATATGTATCCAAATCGGCCTTTCCCCTGTCATTTGTTACAAAAATAATGCAACAGAAAAAGAACAAAACAAGAATAATATGTATATTTTAAAACATAAGATATGAACAGATGGAATTTTGTCTCGTAAAATACTTGGAAGTTCTGCTAGAAGTTCTGCTAGAATCCCGAGTTAAGCTTGGTTTTCCGAAAAATCTTGACGGGTCAGTGGGATTCTAGTAGCACTTTTTAAGCACAAAAGATCTTTTTCAATTACATTATTTACGCAAAGAAATCATTAAACTCCGGGTATTGTTATTCTGTTAGCTTTTTTTAAGTACAATTTCGCTATTAATAGAAGTCACGTGATGCCGTGGTTTTGGTTCACATTAGACACTCTTTTATTTTTATGCAATATATAATTATATTTACAATTACGTTTATCAGCGGTTTTGGTAAATTATCGAACTAGATTTTCTTTAAAAAGTATTAATTTCTCAAAAATGACTTCTTTAACATACCTGCCACATTGTAAAATGGGCCTTTTGTTAATAAGCCCATCTTTGATAAGTTGTATCATATATTATGACAATCATATTTGTATGTCTGTCTGTCATTTAATTAAAAATAATTACTATTATCATTTATTTACATACGTACTGGTTCCCAACGACAAAGCAAGTAAGAACATTGTCTTCGTTTATAAGGCTCATTATATAAATTACATTTTAGAAGAACTTGGATTTAATTCTACAAGTGGTAATCCTACTTATACTCATACTTCTCTTTCTAAGGAAGAAATTCTTCAAAATCACCTGTCAGTTTTGAATACTTTTAATATTCCACAAAGCCAAAATGAATTTGAACTACCTTATATATATTGGATTCCGAAACTTCATAAGAATCCTTATGAACAAAGATACATTGCAGGTTCCAGTAAGTGTTCAACCAAGCCTCTTTCGTTACTTCTAACTAAAATACTGACAGTAGTGGAAAAAAACTTCAAGAGTACTGTACAACTATATATTCAAGAAGTGGTATGAGTCAGATGTGGATACTTAAAAATTCTAAAGAACTTTTGGACAATTTGAAATCACAAGACTTTACAAAAATCAACAGTTTAAAAACTTACCACTTTTCAACTTTATACACAACAATCCCCCATGACAAATTAAAATCCAGGCTTTTTGATATCATTGACAGCTGCTTCTTCAACAAAAATGGAACTCGTAAATTTACTTACCTCGTCATTGGTCATTTGAAAAATTATTTTGTTAAAACAGATTCTGATTGCACACATAAGTACTCTGAAGTTGAGATCAAGAGGATGCTTGAGTTTCTGATTGACAATATCTTTGTGGTTTTTGGAGATCAGGTATTCCAACAATCTATTGGAATTCCCATGGGAACAAATTGCGCTCCGTTATTAGCAGGATTATTTTTGTATTCATATGAAGCAGAATTTCTGCAAAATCTTATGCATGAAAAGAAGAGAACACTTGCTGTGGCCTTCAACTCGACATTTAGATATATCGACGACGTATTGTCAATTAATAATAATAATTTTCATTCCTACGTCGACACGATATATCCTGGTGAGTTTGAGATAAAAGATACCACAGAGTCCGACACTTCTACTTCATACTTGGATATTTTACTTGAAAAAACAATAATGGTAATCTAACAACCAAGCTATATGATAAACGTGATGACTTTAACTTTTCTATCGTCAACTTCCCTTACTTATGCAGCAATATATCTTCATCACCTGCATACGGAGTATATATATCTCAGTTGATTCGATACGCAAGAGCATGCTCTACGTATGAACAATTTTTTAAAGAGGGTACATCATTGACAAGCAAGTTGATGAAACAAGAATATCAACAGTCTCGTTTAAAGTAATCATTTCGTAAATTCTATGGTCGATACAATGACATTGTCAGCAAATACAATTTATCATTGAATGAAATGCTGACTGACGTTTTTCATACTAATTGTTAGTCCATAATTTATACACTGAATTGACCACGGATTTCTTACATTTATTTCCTGATTATGACAACGAGCACACGGCGGGTGTGACCGGTCGGCAGGGGATGCTCACTCCTCCATGGCACCTGATCCAGCCTCCGATGGTTCTGAGGTCCGTGTTTGTTCTGCTCTTATTTTGTTTGTTGTTTTATGGACGTTGAGATTGAATACTGTTCGTCATTTCCATATCCTTCTTACAGCATTGACCCATGCAGGTGGGGAGTTACCAAATTCAACAGCAGCTTGGGAGCTCTAAATGTACCTCCTGTTCACCACAAAATGGTTGCCAACAGACAGACAAAGGTTGGTCTGGTAAAAGAAGCTCTTGCGAAGAACTCGGCAAAACAAAGATTAGAGAAAGAGAGCTTATTTATTAGAGGTCAGTAGAGGGTTTATGGGTTTTTATTTTAAAAAATAAGGAATCAAACACATGCACCAGATTTAAAAAAATTCCAGTAACATGGATTTCAAATGTTGATATGCATGCATGTATAAATTACATAATTAGTTAATACTTATTCTTATGCAATTGTTAAGTAAAGCAATTTTTGATTGATTAGTGCGCTGATGTTTGAAGCAGTAAAACGAGCATTAACGAGAGTGAATGCTTTTCATTGTGACATCATAATAGAGCGACAAAAAACAATGCCCCATGACGTATTTTATGTCTTGAAACTCAATACAATTCGTAAACAACAACAAACAGGATGCATAGATTGCATTAGAAATGGAATAACTATCTTCTATTTTGGTATTTGCGACCGTTAATGCTTATTTAGCGGTTGCAAACATCCGTACAACGGGCTCTGCTTACGCATCGCAGGTAAAACTCAGTTTGCGACTATTAAAACAGCATTAATGGTTGCAAATACCAAATTAGAAGATATTCATTCTCTCATTTTATATGTATGCAATTTTAGGTTTTTATACATGAACCTTCATTTTCCATTAATCATGGTCAATGTAATGGAATTTCAATGTTTTTAGCCTTTTCTTGATTTGATTTTGTACAGATAGACTCATTTTATAATTAAAAATCTTCTATAAAATAATTTTTCTACACATTAAGTATTAAATTGAATTAAGGAATGAATTAAATAGCTACCCATTTTATACAGTGTAAACTGCTCCAACCCAGTTTATACCGTATAAAATCGGTAGCTATTAAATTCATTGCTAACAATTTAATTGGCATTCATTTGATGAAAGAAAGAAAGATGATTGTTCTAACAAAATGACTTCAATTTTTACAAAATTTGAACGAAACGTCAGGCGGATTGATACGTTTTTGATGCAAGTCATTGTGACGTACACAAACCATTTTATACAATATAAAGTAATTTTCTTATCCAATCAAATACAGCGTTACAACCAGAATTAAATTATTCATCAATGAAGTAATTACTTGACTTTATATTGTCCTCGGAATTTGCAAGAATTTCTTGTGCATGAATGTACTTTGTTCAAAAAGTTAACATAGCAGGAAAACAATTTTTTTGAAAATTGTTGGTTATAATACATCATATTTTAAATGGGAAATTGGATGGTGAGAGCTAGGTTTATGCTTCGGTCGATGCTGGCTGGTAGTGGAAAATGGTATAACACTTTATCTGGTAGGTATATTTACATATAGTTACATAAATAACTATGAAGGAAGCAAGTCTTTTTAAATTTGTTTTATAGCATATGTTCCTATAACATTTTTCAAAGAATTAAATCTGGAACAAACAACATTGTTTATTAAGGGCTTCTTTTGTCCCCGTGAATTTCTGAAAAATTAGAATTGCTCAGTTATGGTTGAAAATGTGTCAAATTTTACTCAAGCCCTTGGTGACTGCATATCAATTAAAATAGATGTAATTTTCTCTCTAGTCCACATATTATGTTGTCATGAATTGCATCCATTTCTTAAAATTTTAAATTTTTTCTTTAAAAATGGCCAAAAATATAAGTTATGTTTTGAATACTTTACAAATCTCCCAACCTCTGATCTAAAACGAAGATACTTTATAATGAAAACACTGTTTCAGAAGATTCGGATTCATGAAATAGTGTTGAGATAACAGGGTTGGTTCATATTTTAATCATTAGATGAAGATGATCAAATTCACTGTTTGTTATCTTTATCTTGTCATTATTGTAATTTAGGACATTCAACCTTAATTGGAGCAAAGACTGGAAAAGTGCTATATCGTATCGTATTTGTGCACATAATGCGAAGGAAAATCTAGCAGCAAGGCCACACATTTGTCATAAAAATTGGGAAGTTAAATGATTGATATCTATTGTTAATTTATATGACAAAGCAACAAAACTTTTCATTTCACCTAAGAGGCCCTACAAAAATTTTAAGTTTATCTGTATATTTTTTTTGTTAGCTTCTAAAATAAACTGTGCCAATTTCAATCAAATTGCCACAAAGTACTCACTGTATGGGGGAAAATAATTTGTGTTGTTAAAAATTTGCTATCTTCACGGTAGTATTAAATCTGTGAATCCAAAACAACAGTAAATAAGTTTTCAATAACCTCAATGCATTATTTGAATTTTTTAGGAAAAAAACTGTGATAGAATGATCTAAGTTTTACATTGATATATAAAGGCAGAAATCCTAACATGACTCATGTGAGCCTTATAGCCCATGGACCCCACAGTAACATCTGATCCCAAATATTGCTTCAACTTCAATTCAATTTATACTATAACATAAGTTTACATTTGACCTTAAAAAATACTGTACATGCACATAAGGCCATAATTAAAATATTGTTGGTTTGGCGTTGTCGACTCAGTCTTAATATTTGGCTCGGTAGGAAGGGAAAATATTTATTTTTTCAAATTTAGAAACGCTGTTAGTATTCGAGCGTCATGGGTTTTTGATATTTTTTTCAACAACTGCTGTCCTAATTGATTCCCAATTGTTATTTATTTTCAAATCCAATTTGTTTTAAAACTTTAATATACATGGTATAAGTAAAGTCGCCGACATTGAATTGGCATCAAGTCGTTTTCATATACATGACTGCTAGATTCATCCAGCAAATCATTGACAGTTAATCAGACATGACATTGTTCCTTGAAGTTTCTATTTGAACTGGTATAACTGATTCGATTCTTCAGTATATTATTACCATTTTAAGACACACATATACTGCGGAGAATCTTGGCATCAACTTCTGTTATACCGAGTTTACATTACCGCTTTCCACAGCCATGCCTTGGATTTGTGATACGCATTATCAACATCACAGGGACGCTTTTAGAAGAAAACTGTTCAATCAATTAAGTGTTTACATGGTTCTTTCTTATTTTGTATTTTACTCAAACGTACAGACACCTAAATCCGGATAAATATGACAAAAAAAATTAAGATACGTAAAAGCCACTATTATATGAAGCTCAGTTTTTTTTAGGTACACATGCAATAATTTTTTAACATTTTTAGACACATATGTAAGCCTCAAACATTTGATTAACAAAATCTTTGTTAATTTTAGGAAGTTCCAAAGCCATGGAACAGGATATGGTAGTTGTAGTGATGAAGAAAGTGAAAGGAAGTGGTGTGAGAGTTGCAACCATTATTGGCGATGATGATGCAGATACCATATCACGTCTACGACATGAGGTTGACCCAAACATAGAAAAACAGTCATACAGAAACTATGTCTAAAAAATATTGCGAATCATTTGTACGGTTTGCAAAAGGTACACCACTTAAGTTATAAAATACATTCAAAAGTGTTGGAACGATATGGTTGCTCAAAATGTTGGCTATGAGGAAGGGATTTTCCCTGGTCTTGATGCCATGTATAAACATCCGTTTGCGGATCATTCTTCATGTGAAGCTTGTTGTATCCATCGCAAAAATCCCAATACCCTAAGGAAAGTGTCTTTTTGACTTGTTAGATCCTTTTACTAGATATAAAGGCATCAGCAAGAAACTAGCTCACTTGGGGTCAACGCAAGCTAATGAGTCACTTAACATGACCATTGCCTCCAAAGCTCCCAAGCGATGCCATTTCAGTGGTTCAGCGAGTCTGTAGTATTGGGTTGCTGCAGGAGAAGCACAAAAGAACATTGGACACTCTTTTGTAGCCAAGGTAACAAAATCTTTTCAGGAAGATTGTTTATAAATATCATTTTTGTCAAAACTTTGTCATTTCTGCATGTAATTTAACAACATAAGTTCAGTCTTTGGCATTGGCTTACATGACTTTACACACATCTTGTGAATTTAAACTAAATTTACAACAGCTATTAAGTACCTTTCCAGATTTCCCTCCTTTCTATTAATTTCTTGTTTTTGTAGTTTAAGTCATGTCTTTTATTATCTAATGTTATTACAGATTAACATGAGAGCAGGCTTATCTGGCACCATAACTCATTAAATTAGCTGTTCTGAGAAATTTACAGCACCGAAAGCGAAAAGCCATTGCCAACACTGTGAAGGCAAAAAGAAGGAGAATGAATCTGAAATCCCAGAGGTAATTTGATGTAACATTCTCAATTAGAATACATTAAGGTAATCAATTACATCTTTATAAATTTCACTTTCATTAAAGTACACAATGACCTTGAAATAGTCACGACACACCCTTTACCCAAGATGCACAAATTAGCCAAATTTGATAGTGCTAGGTCTTATTCATAACACAAGCATATAAAAATGTTGAAATGTTTTTTTTTTATTTCTGGAATTTGATAATTGCCAAGTCAATTTAAAATTTTGAGGATTTATAAAGAAGTTTTAGGTTCCAATCAAACTTTTAAGGAACCATGGTTACTAAATTTGTCACCAATTTCTTATAGCCTTGTACCACACTTGATGTTAAGTCTATATTAAGTATACACTTATCTAATGATTACGAGGTAAACAGTTATTATGTTGTCCCGAGGTAGTGGGGAAGACCTGGAAAACTGTTGCCCGAGGCGAAATAACGAGGGCAACATTTTTACAAGTCTTCCCCACTAGTGAGGGACAACAGTTTGGCTGTTTCACCGAGTAGTCATTGAATAAGTGTTTTATTACCTAACCTACTATATAATTAATTAAACTGGAATAAAACACAAAAACAATCAATAAAGAGTTTTGACAACTGTTTATTCACATAATTGTCTATGAATTAGCCCCCTTGGAGATCCGGGTTAGAAAAGGTCCTTAGTACCCCTTTGTTTGTCGTAAAAGGCGACTAAATGGGGCGGTCCTTCGGATGAGACCGTATAAACCGAGGCCCCGTGTCACAGCAGGTGTGGCTCGATAAAGATCCCTCCCTCGCAGCTCAAAGGCCGTGAGTGCCGAGCATAGGCCTAAATTTGCAGCCCTTCACCGGCAATGGTGACGTCTCCATATCAGTGAAATATTTTGGTTAGGGACAATAAACAATATTCAATCAATCAATCAATCTATGAATTAGATGAATACATAATATAAAGATTAAATTGATATTAAATATTTTAAAGTAATACTTTCGTGATCATCAAAACACTTGAATACCATGATGACGCTTTCACCAGGCAACAGTTCATTCTGTGGCCTGGTCAACACTTCGACTGTTTCATGATCACACAGAAACATAGAATAAATCGTGAAACAGTTCAAAATGCCTTATTACAATTTACAATTACAATTTATTCAGTAGGTTAGGTAATAATGCAAACTGTTCACCTTCAAAAATGATTGCTGGATGACATAAATTAGTAGCAGAGTGCAGAAAAATAATGTATATGTATATTTTGAAAATATGCATGCGTGAAAGCGGTGAAGCATTGTATTTCATATACTTTGTGAATTCTCAAAAATTAGATTCATTTCTTAAATTTTGTCATATGAAAAATCTAATGTACAGTGTATTGCAATTAAATGCATGTTTCATTTTTAGAATACAGAGGATTGCCTGTAAAGAAAAGTAGGAAGGCCCCACATATTCATCTGAGATTGGATAATGCCAGCAAACTGATACAATTCTTGCCAGTATTCCAGACCCATGCATTCGGTCAGACACACAAAGAGTTATCTTCAGTCGAGAAACACTTTAACCTGTTTATTTTGATTTGGAAACAACTGGCTTGGGTACTTACATATTTACATAAATATTATAACCTTCAAATGATTTTGTTTGGACATAATATCCAGTCATTTGACTGTCCTGTTTTTATGCATGCTTTACGAGCATGCAACAAAATAAATGAATTTTCAGAAGTAGTGGATGGTTTTAAGCTCACCTGAGCCTAAGGCTCAAGTAAGCTTTTCTGATCACAATTTGTCCGGCTTCCGTCTGTCTGTCTGTGCGTCTGTCCGTCTGTCTGTAAACTTTTTACATTTTCGACTTCTCAAGAACCGCTGGGCCAATTTCAACTAAACTTTCCACAAAGTATCCTTAGGTAAAGGGAATTAAAGTTTGTTCAAATGAAGGGCCACACCCTCATTCAAGATGAGATAATTGGGAATTAATAAAAATTTGGGGGCATGTTTTAAAAATCTTCTTCTCAATAACCACTGTGCCAGGAAAGATGAAACTTCTGGAGAAACATCCTCAGGTAGTGTAAATTCACGTTTGTTCAAATCATGAAACCCAAGGGTAGGACAGGGCCAATATGGCTGACCAAAGTTTTACATAGAAATATATAGGAAATTTCTTTAAAATCTTCTTCTCAAGAATAGCAAAGCCATTATTATTTCATTTTTATGTGGAAGAATCCTCTGGTAGTGTAGATTCAAGTTTTTTTTTCAAATCATGAACCCCAGGGGTAGGGCGGGGCCAAAATGTCCGACCAAAATTTTACATTAAATATTGGGAAAATTCTTTTACAATCTTCTCAAGAATAGCAAAGCCATTATTGATCATGTTTATATGGAAGCATCCTCAGGAAGTGTAGATTCAAATTTGTTCAAATCATGACCCCCAGGGGTAGGGTGGGAACAAAAAGGCTGACCAAAGTTTTACGTAGAAATGTATATGAAAATTCTTTTAAAATATTCTCCTCAAGAATAACAAAGCCATAATTGATCATATTTATATGAAAGCATCCTCAGGTAGTGTAGATTCAAGTTTGTTCAAATCATGAACCTTAGGGGTAGGGCGGGGCCAAAATGGTGGATCAAAGTTTTACATAGAAATATGTAGGAAAATTCTTTTTAAAAAGTTCTTCTCAAGATTAGCAAGGCCATGATTGATCATATTTATATCGAGGCATCCTCAGATAGTGTAGATTCAAGTTTGTTCAAATCATGAACTCCAAGGGTAGAGCAGGGCTAAAATGGCCTACTAAAGTTTTACATTTAATATATAGGAAAATTCATAAAAAATCTTCTTCTCAAAAATAGCAGAGCCAAAATGTTATCATATTTTTGTGGAAGAATCCTCGGGTAGTGTAGATTTAAGTTTCTTCAAATCATGACCCCCAGGTGTAGGGCGGGGCCAAAATGGTTGACCAAAGTTTAACATAGAAATCTATAGGAAAATTCTTAAAAAAAAATCTTCTTAATAGCAAAATCATGATTGGTCTTGGGACTAGTTTTGGATTTAAGCTTTTCAAGTATAAACTAATTATGCTTCTTCCTAGCCACAGAAAATAGGGATTTGATAAAGGCTATTACAAGAATATGAGGACATTATTTCGGGGAGGGATGGAACACTGAGACAATCAGCATCAGCCCTCTAGATTCATCACTGCAGTATATTTAGACCAGCTATGTATGTGCATGTACGTTCAATATCTAGTTATTTTTTGTTAACATTTAAGTAAAAAACGGATCGCGAGTGTGTACATGTATTATCACATAATCACAGTCAGTGGAAAACTAATGCAGTGCAGTGTAATTTTTTGTAAGCATCCCCCTCCCCCAATCCCAAAATCCCCATGCAAAGTTGCACACATTTTTATTAGAATTTTAAAAATGTAATTGTACTGAATATATGGTACAGAGTTCTTGTCAGTTCGCTTATTTTCTTTCAGACAAATATGTGTATTAAGGGGGATCAACAGTAATACAAATTTAAATTGAAGTACATTTGAAATATCATTGTTTAATTCAATGAGTTGATAATGATTTACTAAACATGTAATATTACTGTCTTTTGTATACAAACATGCTACATAATATTAAAAAAAATGATTTGTTTCCTGACGTTGAAAACATAAAACCTCTATTTTAGTTCTAAGGTTGTAAATTTATAGAATTTCTAAATCAATGGGGAATAAAATCTTTATTTTTTTTAGTTTGATTTCACGTGAAGTTAATTAAATTCTGTAATTCACAGATGATTATTTTTTTTAATTATCTGATAATACTATAATACTTTGATTGATGTAGCTTTCAAGAGTTCCAGGTTCGAGGATGAATAAATAAAAATTTCTAGCTTCCATTTCTCCAGAGGGTATGTATACTGCTAAAGCATTTCACATTTTTAATCATGCATGTGTGATTATATCAATTCTACATTTTGGTAAAGATGAAAGAATTTTTTTTCTCATATTCTAAATACTTGTTCTTGTAAATGTCAGAGCTTTGATTTCCTAGAAAAGTTTTTGTAACATAATTTTGTTTCCATTTACCTTTAAAATGAATTTCATAAATTCAATGCAGTATAAAGTATAATTTATTATGAGTTGTTTTGTCAAACGTAATGTCTTTTTATTCTACAATGTATTTCATTTAGTATTCTCATTGCATATGTAATGCGTTGCAGCTACTCCCAAAGAATTGAATCAATGGATTCATTCAGACAGCAAGTTAATCCATCATTTAAGGAAAATGGTATGCTCCATATTAACTATAAACCATGCAATATCCCTGGCAAAATAAGAAAATATAACGATAGAATTGTAAACATTTTTATATAGTTTTATAACTGCTACGGTGTGTGCAAACAAATTGAATAGCGCGCGTTTACATTTTTTAAAACTTTTTACCTTAGTTGCAAATGTGATGTCTAATTAAAAACTTATGTATTATCATTCGTGTAAGCTACATTTAATGGATCAGCTAACGTACATGTAACAGCTTCTGATCAATTTGAACATGATTTTTTGATTTTCGCTTGTGACGTTGCCTTTCCTCGGCGTTCAACAATTAAAATGACGTCAAACTAAAACGGATGTTTTAACCTCTTGGTACCCTGTCTGTGTTATGTTGTTTTGAATGCAATAGAATTCCATTCATCTCATATGCAAAAAATGTATGTAATGTAAATATTTCAGGAATGTTTTTTTAGTTTTGTGTGAGTTATTGGTGTATGAATCACACAGAATTGTCACCTAGGCATATTTTATGGAGCGCGCTAGCGCTTCATGAAAAATATGCCTATGTGCAAGTCTGTGTGATTCACACACAACAATAATTCACACTTAACTTAAAACAGTTCTTATATTTACACTTAACATGTTTGGAAGCAACCAAAATATACTCAATATTCAAATGTCTCGCTGTCCTATAGTATTGCATTTTACTAACGTCGCTGTATTCTCATTGTGACGTCAGGTTAACGCACGTTTCTCCGTGTATATTTCTAAGCCTGTGAATACGGCCTCAAATCTGGTGAATATGTAGTTTTATGAACTGTTTGCATTTGTATAGATTATATAGGGACTATTAATAGACTATATAATAATAACCATTAACTTAATCTCAATAATTGTAGGTTTACATGTACATCCTGATTTTCTCACACATTATTTTCAGAATTTATTTCATCCGCAAGAACATGAAGTAATGAAAATGATTTGCATATGCTCAGTATTCCTTTTACAATCTACCTATGAATTTTAAAAGCTGTTTTTGAAATAAATTTTCTTTGTTAAATAATGCTTTGAATTTTTCATGTACAAGTACTTACTATATAGGTTTTGAAAAGACTATTTAGATTTGAAAATCTTACCTTGCATTTATTTTGTGTGGTGGGTGTCAATGTCCATCAAGATTTTATTTCCAGCATGTACATTGTGTTAATTTGTTTCTTAATGGCAGTGACTAAAAAAGAGATTAAAGACTACTCTAATTGATTCAAAACAGGAAAGGGGACCATCATTTTATTTTGAAGGGAGGGAGGTTGGCAAGTTAATTTTTTAATTCATTTTCATGTCGGTGAAGGACAGACTTGTATTTATTTCCAGTGAGATACAGGACAGCTTATTTATTTTTCTCTTCACTGAAAAATGTCTGACAAGCAGCAAAAAACCCTCTAATTCATAGGAGGAGATCACTTGTCTGGGGCAGATTTTTTATTTATAATCCAGTTTTGGACATATTTATTTTTAACCTTTTCGAGATCCCCCCCCCCTCTTTCGAGAGTAAACGGTCGTCTCCCTAACAAATACAGGAATATTTATGCTTTCCACTTAGTTCTCAAAAGGTACAACTTAAATCCCTTAGAAGTTGAAGGTTTGAATGAAAGCCATAATAGAATCTTGAATACGGAAAGAAACAAACCAAAATGTTTTTTTATTTGTACA
This sequence comes from Saccostrea cuccullata, assembly GCF_032062105.1. Classification (NCBI taxonomy): domain Eukaryota; kingdom Metazoa; phylum Mollusca; class Bivalvia; order Ostreida; family Ostreidae; genus Saccostrea; species Saccostrea cuccullata. The sequence goes on from NW_026933911.1 coordinate 36,568, forward strand.
TATACACAAGTGTATGTACAGTACTGACAGGGGTGTATAGTGATCGAATTAATTATTGCATTAATTGAGGCTTTCAAGTGACTATTACGTATATTTGAATATTTCCATATTTTTTATAAAAACGGAAATATTCAATTATAATTAATAGTCACTTGATAGCCTCAAACAGTGCAATAATTAATTTGTAGGGTGGTGTAATTTCGACCACCTGGTTAATTTCGTTAAAAAATACCTTAACATAATTTGTTTATGGTGCATAATTGTGTTTGTGTGTGCATTTATATTATGCAGAAAGAAAACACATTTTTAATATATTTTGTCCAAAATAATTTTATAATCATGAGCGTTATTAAGATCGTTATTGGAAAATAACATCAAAGAAAAGGCTTTATCATCCGAAAAATTACAGACGAGTATATTTTTTGCAACAACGGCGAACTATTTACTCTGGAAAATCTTGTATGGAAAGACAATCAATGGATATACTTGGGGTAACATTCATCAAATATTATTTTGAAAAGGAAATTAATACCCTTTTAATTTATAGTATGCGGTTTTTACAAATAAAGTTGCAAATCAGATGAACAGATATCAATCGAAGTTATCCAGACATTAATACGGCGTCAGTGGGTAACTTCGACCAGTTTTGAATAACGCTATTTACTATCTGTCACCAGAAGGAAATAATGACCTTCAGGAAAATATAGGATATAAGTTTTATGTACATAAAAACCTGGTAGAAACTAGCACTACAATATTGAAAAATCATTTGTTTATTCACATTTGGTTTAGATGTCTATTTATTTGTAGCGTGTCTTAACTAATTTGCAAATGGGCGTCATTGACATCTGATGCACTTGGTGCCTTCAAATAAGGTTTATTTTGAAAATTGTCATTTTTTTGTCAGTAATTTTACTCAATCTTTTATGTTATACGGCAGGAAAATTTAAATTCATATATTTTGTGTACCGTATTAGAGCTGACGCCAATTATTTCCGATGTATTGACCCCTTCGGTCGAAAATAACCCGTGTGCGGTCGAAATTACCCAACAAACATATCTGGTAAATCAAACGCATTTATTTCATATTATGCCCCAAAATATATAGAAAATCGATGTAATCTGAAAGATAAAACGTATTTCGAAGGTGAAAGGATCCAAACAAAGTTGTAGCATAACATAACAGTGACATACTTTAACAAATCTAAAGTATAAAAAAAAAATCGGTCGAAATTACACCACTCTACCCTAATTCTGTGTTAAATTTAATCCACCTACGGTCGGTAGATTAAGAACAGGGATGGGGTAATTGAAAAAAAGTAATTGTAATTGGCTGTAATTAATTACATTTTTTGAAGTAATTGCAAGTAATTTGTAATTGAACATTTTTAGAATTACATGTAATTGTAAATTAATTAATTACACTGAATAAATACCATGTAATTTCAATTACTTTATCATATACATTCAATTACTTTATATGATACACATGTACAGGTTTTTAAATGATATATTGTCACCATTACTCCACAGTTTACTGTGCTTTTTTATATCTCAGTTGATTCGATACGCAAGAGCATGCTCTACATATGAACAATTTCTTAAACGAGGTAAATTATTGACAAGCAAGTTGATGAAACAAGAATATCAACAGTCTCGTTTAAAGTCATCATTTCGTAAATTCTATGGTCGATACAATGACCTTGTCAGCAAATACAATTTATCATTGAATGAAATGCTGACTGACGTTTTTCATACCAATTGTTAGTCCATTATTTATACACTGAATTGACCACGGATTCTCACCGTTATTTCCTGATTATGACAACGAGCACTCGGCGGGTGTGACCGGTCGGCAGGGGATGCTCACTCCTCCATGGCACCTGATCCCACCTCTGATGTTTCGGAGGTCCGTGTTTGCTCTGCTCTTATTTTGTATATTTGTTTAATGGACGTTTAAATTGAATACTGTTCGTTATTTCCATATCCTTCTTTATTGTAAAAGAAATCCTCAATCCTTCAATTTTACAGATTAAAGTTAATCTTGTTTCTTTCTATTTATTATATAATTTGTTTTTCATGTTCATTTGAATTATGCACCTTCCTTCTTAGGTCTATTCAGCTATAAAATACACACTTATTATATCTAAATCTTAAGTTTGTTCCTTGTTCAATGCAGAATGCAGAATATGTGTGTCAAGAAAAAAGGAAAGGAAAGTGTGTCATTAATTAAGTTCTCTCTTGTTGATAAGAGATAATTTTCCTCAAGATCACAGGTGTAAATTGCAATCAAAACAAATCAACTCTTCTATTCATTCCATGGTTAATAAGACAAAGCCAATGCATGGGGATAATTATTTCAATTTCAAATGCTTTGCTAATTTGCGAAAAGAAACACCTTCAATTTGATAATTATTTTAATGGCTAAACATAATTTTATGAATGAATTTTGTATTTGAAAAAAAGTTTTGTTCTGTACAAATATTATTTATGAAGTAAAAATGTTCTGCTTAAATAGCAATATAAGGAGTTTTAGATTAACTTCAAAAGAAATATTTAATTTGACGGGATACAGTTGTGACATATTACATTCTATTGATATACCCCCTGTTTAATCAAATATCATATCACATGCAGTTTGTGTAAATGTAGGGTTTGTTTGGAGGAAACTGCATCAATCTGATCTCAGGTAGTTCTTAACTGTTTTGCTAATAAAAGTCAAAATTGAAATCATAATTATACAAAATGGCTTTACCATATTATTTCTTGTATTTTTATTAATGATCCCTCTTCTGTATATTCATTGACAATGATTATAAGATTTTCCCAAGTTCAAGTTCAAGTTCATTTATTCTCTCAAAACCCTTTAAAATACATGGTACATGAGGACAATGATAAATATTTACAGCATATATACATTCTGGTCAGAGTTATAAGTATATGAAATTATACATAATAAGACAATAAAATTGGAGAAGAAGAAAATGAGGAGAAAAAATAATGGGAAAAAAGGAACAAGGGGAGGAAAAAACACGTTATAATGAAATGAGAGGAAAACAATTATAGAGGACAGACTAAATCATATATTTTTAATATAAACATACAGAGTTTTTTAAGTGATATAGCATCTTGTTTTGTCATCAGTTGAGAAATTTAAGAACATTTGGTCTAGTAAAGTAGCATTCATTAAAATATTTTTTCCTGATGTACATTTTATCAAAAATGACTTGAAAAGAGCCACCAATAGGAACCTTGCAATTAGCGTCCAGCGTCAAGTAATGACTACCTTGCGCTACCTTGGAAGTGGCTGTTTTTTGCAGGTTGTCGGGAACACTCTAGGTACATTTAGAGAAATACAAAACACACACTACATAACTGTAAAAAAAATAATCTCAAGTTGAAAATTTGTTATAAAAGTTCAAGTGAAATAAAATCGACACAGTTCTTTGAAAACATCGTGTATATATATTGCATGCTTAAAGTAAAACGCTGATTAAAGAGTCTGTCCAGATATACAAAAAATATACAGGTTATTCAAATTTTAACACGGTTTGACAAAAGCACAGTATCACGCACCAGGAAGAAAGTCACCAAAGCACTGGTTATGAAAGCTAACACATTTATTCGTTGGCCTGACGCAACAACAGAATCAAGCATCAAAACTGGGTTTTTCAGGCTAGCATGTTTCCCCAATGTAGTCGGATGCATCGATGGGACTCATGTACGGATCCAGGCCCTATCACATGACGAAAGTTCCTTCGTAAATAGGAAATGATGCCACAGTATCAACGTACAAGCTGTATGTGACCACGATGGTAGGAATATATTGACTTTTTCCAGGCCTCTTGTATCATTTTCGTTCGATGGGGTTGGTAAAAATTTACTAAAACATCGTAATTTCTTTATACTTGTTTTGAATTAAAAGGTTTTTCACACATCCTTTAACAACTCCTGTTCCATAATTATCGTACTGTAGTTGTGTATTAATTGTTTAAACGTTTTTTAATGATTTATGCATGCCATGAAGATTAACCTCCCCTTCGAAAAAAAATGTGGCTTATCCATTTACTGAGTATTCATTTTAAATCAAGTACCTGTTAGAATACATCAGTGCATTGTCACACAAGAGTAGTGCATGTACAAGAAAAATAAATTCAAATGTAAATAAAAATTGAAAAGGAGATTGATCTGAAGATATAATTGTGAATATTGAAAAAATTTTAAAATAATTTTAGTCCAATATTCATTTTTGTTAATTAATCTAATCTTGAATGATATATATCATGAATTTTCCATATGTATTTGCAATTTGTTGTTGAATATACAACATTGAATCTGTGACATTGCAAGTAATGTCCTCCACAGTTATGTTGATATTAGATAATGCACCTGCCCCCCCCCCCCCACCACCACACACACACTACATAGAAAATGCATGTGATTTAAATCAATTTGAGAATGCTACAATGTAAGTAATAATCAATAAGTAGTTTTTGATAATTATAACTGCTACTTAAAGACCGGGGCCCGGATATAAAAGGCAGCCAATCTCAAAATGTTGGGGAAATTCAACTTTCTATGCAGCTTTCAGATCTGAGAAGCATTTTTGAGAAAATATGTTTTTTATAATCATTTTAAATTCTTATTTTTGGCATGGAAGCAGCCACCTTGATGGTGAATAATGTGTCCATCTTTCATAGTTGAAAAAAAATTATATCTTGAGAAATTTAGGAATAAAGTTCTGAAGCTGCACTGAATTTTGAATTTCTTCTCAGTGATTGCCAAAGTAGGCGGATTTTTATTTTGAACAGTAAGTAAACAGGTTTTGAAAATAAATATACATTAACAGAATTAATTTTTTTTATACAAACCTTAGGTGAACAAGTAATAATTAGCACACTTAATATTTCCAGTATATTCCAGTCATTTGATTATATATAAATAAAAAATTCACAAGTCAAAAGAATATTTTTAACATGGGTTTGAGCCCAATCACTCCCACATATGTCCCATGTATGGCTGATCAATAAGATTTGGTAGCCAATGTCTTATAGTGCTCACAACACATTTTGGCATAAGGTCCCTCCTGTGATAAATGTAATTTTTTCTGCGCGGATCCTGTCTTAGGGCATTCCTTTTCCGCTGAATGTATCTCGGATCCTTCCACACATTTCTATGGAACAACATTGTCCAGAATCTTTTGTATTTGTCCTTTCTCCTTTGAGAATTGCTTCTGTTTGGCGGCTCCGGATCCTCTAACACATTCGTCTTCTTCATCATTCTGATTTATAACGTAATCAGCAACTTCTTCATTGTTTTGCTCCTCTTGGACCTGGTTTACATTGTACGTTGATTGGAACCTCATTGAAATCCCACTCATGGTGTGCAAAAAGATGGCGTATTGATTCTCTCTGAGTTTCTGTAACTTCAATTGCTAAAATAGATTTGTCTTCTGTTCTCTCCATGTTGTAGTCAGCAAATACCAAGATGGCTTCACATTATACTTGGAACACTGGAAAGCCCAATCATTTCCAAAGGACCATACACTCAGGATACATTGAATACTTACACGAAGAAAGAGAAGCACACCACATATTTGTGAATTAAGAGCTGCACAAATGTATCATAATATTTTAGGAGCTCTACATTATCATTATTTTTAATTAAAATATTTTAAGATAGATAAATTTTAAGAAGAATTTTATTAGATAACCCTAATGTGCCTCTGTAACTCTGCAGCGAAAGGTCAGATTATGTCATTGTCAGATGCTAGATCAGGATTTTGGCGGGGAAGTGCTAACTACAGATAGGATTAGGTGTCAAGTCTGACCATTTTCATGTGAGGGGTGTTAAGATTGCAGATATGCAGCTTCTTGGATGTAGAAATCTAAAAATTAATTTCTTTTAATTTATGTTGAAAAAGAAATACAGGCTTTATATAAAGTGTTCATATATGCAATTCAGCATCATTTGTCGAGTTAAAAAAAATTATATGCATGTTTGTAAACAAACACCCCCTTTTTCAAGAATAATAGTATATTCCCAGAATTCGTATCTTGTACATTTGTAAAAACCAAAAAGTTCAAAACAACCACAGCGAATGAAAGTGAATATGTCTAGTCCACCAAAAAAACGAAAGAGAACACCAAGTTTCAGAATTGAATTATCAGGAGATGAAAATAAGAAAATCAGTGTATTGGAAAATTTACAAAAACTAAGGACTGAATTAGAGAGCAAACTGAACAAACATGTTGGTAATCTGCAAGGCATTGAATATCTCTTTTCTCTTTGGACTGAGAAAAGAAATGAGGAACACATCCAAGGTGATGTTCCACAGTCTGCCCAAGAAAAATCTCCAGCACCTAGTCCTTACATTAAAGTTCAGAAAAAGGATGTGAATCAAAAACTCTTCTTGTGTGCTGAAGATTCTTTGAGGAGACTGGTGGAAATTGCAGAATACCACAGTCAAAATTGTACTGGGAATTTAAAAATGAAGAACAAGCATCAGAGAGGGCATGTGATGACACCAAATTTCAATGCGAGGAAGAGGGGTGTAGGCATACATTTCTGTGGTCATCATCTCCTTATTTGCCTAACAATGAATATTTGGTAAATAACTGCGTCAACCATTCTTTATTATGCAGCGGGATGCTTCCATCACACGTACTACACTAGATTTGCCGATGGAGCAGGTATTGGAAAAATATCAAAACAGGATCGGCAAAAGTTTTTCAATCAATCAATTTGAAAGGAACACATTCAAAAGGAGTATGAAGACTCAATCTACACGGCAACTCTGAAGGAAGTGGCATCTTATGAGGAGCTTGAGAGTATAGATATAATGACTGATGCACGGCATGGTTGGCGCAAAAATGCTAAAGATTCCAGCGTAGTGGCTATTGGGGACAACACACACAAAGTTTTATCATGTCAACACGTAACGAAATCTGATGATCAAGTGTCACAACGGCATGAAAAACTCGGAACAGAAAGAATATACCAGCATTTGAAAGATCAAAATGTTACTGTAGGAATTCATACTCATGACAGGAATCTGTCAATTTATAAATATATTCGTGAGGAATGTGAGTCTACAAATCAAAATGACACCAGACATGCGGTAAAATCAGTTAAATCTTCTTTGAAAAAAAGTATCTTCTGTCCCAGCATATCTTGAGGGGAAAACCTGGTCATCTCAACTTGATGACAAAGTGGAGCCTGTGTGCACTCACTTTCACTGGGCCATTAGAAACTGTGATGAAGATACCTCAAAACTTCAAACACTTCTATTGAACATAGTAGAACATTACAAAAACAATCACTCAAATTGTCATTCATCCTCCAGGTGCCAAATGGATTCAAACTATGAAATATCTCGAAAAGTTATTTCTAACCCGTGTGCCGAAAAGTTGTTGCTAGGGGTCATAAAAAATTCTATTGTTTATAAGCATCCACAGGATTACATTTTATGCCACGATACCTTTTATGTTGAAAGCTTCAACAATGTCATGAATGTATACCAAGATATAAGAATATCATTTTCTGATGACATGTACAGAGCAAGATCTAATTTGGCTGTATGTCATTGGAATGAAAATGTGGACAGAGAATACACATCTGTTTGGAGACCGAATCACCGTATGCCAAGAAGTGCTAAGGGTAAAAAGAACTACAAAAAATTAACTTTTTCTTTTAGGAAAAATAGTGGATGCGATATGTGAAGTGTGTGTTCAAAGCTAAAAGAAGAAAGTGATTTTATTAATTTTGTTTGAAGAAGACATGTGTGTAATTATCCCAATTTAGATGAACTTTGGATGAAACTCCATTAATTTATTAGTTTGAAACTTTTGTGTAAATGTAAATGTAAACAGATGTGTATATTCTCTGTCCACATTTTCATTCCAATGACATGTGATTATCTGCAACAACATTATTCTGTTTATTAACTGCATAAATGTGTTAATAAGTAAATGTTTTATAATTAATTAAACTTGAATAATTAGACTCGCAGTGCACAGATTTCATTTCTTTATTTATATTTACACACAAAATGGAATGGAATTCCCACTGTGGGTAATTTGTAAACAAAGCTGACTCAGCTCAGTGCAGTTCTTATCAGCAGCACTGACAGTGATGGAGATAAGCACCGCCTATTTTAAAGGGTGGCAAAAAATCTAGGTCGCCCCCGGCCTTTAACTAAATCTATTACAGGAGTAACAAACATCAATGCATCCTGGCCTGGGTCTGTACAGTGGCTGGAACGTTATTGTTGACAAACCAATTGTGTAGAATCGTTCGTGTATCGTGAGTGATCGTTCGTGTAACGTGCGAGATCGTTCGTGTATCAGACTCAATCGTGTGCGTTTTTAATTGTGCGAGATCGTGCGTTTAGAATCGTGTAAATTTCATTTTGAAAGCTTTACCGGAATGCTATTTGTAAAATAAGCATTTCCCTTTTTGGTTTTTCTTAATTTATTAATTAAATTCCAAATAAAATGAAAAAGTGGAATTTACGTAATAGAATGCAGAACGAACTAATTATCGCCCGCAAACAAGCAATATAGTAAGTCGTACAATATTAAGTTATCGTCAAATAACGCGATCAATATTGTGATAAACCGTACATGTACTTAGATTTTTAACACCTTTTTTAAAGATCTGATTTTAATTATTATATGCTTCTGATTGTGAAAATCTTGAAATCAATTCATTGAAAATAAAGATTTTTTTAAAGCAAGAGGCCCAGGGACCACAGCGCTCACCTGAGCATATCGGGCTTGAATTTACTCCCCTCCCCCTTCCAGGCGTTCATCATTTGAACAAACTAGAATTTATACTACCTGAGGATGATTCCATATAAATACCCCGGGTTTCACTAATCATAGCTTTGAAGTACTTGAAAAGAAGATTTTGAAAGGTTTCCCTATGTATCCCTATGTTAAACTCGGGTCACCATTTTGGCCCCACCCTTTCCCCAGGGCCAGTGGTCATGATTTGAAAAAAAAATTGAGTTTACACTACCTAAGGATGGCTTTCCTATCAGCTTCATCTTTCCTGGCCCAGTGGTAATTGAGAAGGATTTTTAAAGATATTTCCTATATATTCCTATGTAAAACTTGGGTCGGCCATTTTGGCCCCATCCTTGCCCCAGGGGTTATGATTTGAACAAACTTAAAAATCTACACTACCTGAGGGTGATTCTACTTGGAAAAGATTTTTAAATTTTTTTTATATATATTCCTATGTAAAACTGGGGTCGGCCATTTTGGCCCCATACTTGCCCCGGAGTTCATGATTTGAACAAACTTGAATCTACACGACCTGTTGATGATTCCAAATGAGTTTCATCTTTCCTGGCCCAGTGGTTCTGGAGAAGAAGATTTTAAAATATTTTACCTATATCTTCCTATGTAAAACTGGGGTCGGCCATTTTTACTCCACCCTTTTTTAAAAATGCCAATAATTTTAAAAAAAATTCATGAATATCTCCCCTTGGAAAAACGGTGTGGCCCTTCATTTTAACAAACTTGAATTCCCTTTACCCAAGAATACTTTGTGCAAAGTTTGGTTGAAATTGGCCCAGTGGTTCTTGAGATGAAAATGTGAAAAGTTTACAACAACGACGACAACGACAACGACTACGACAACGACAAACAACGGACAAATTTTGATCAGAATGGGGCATATAATATATTTTGATATATGTTTATGACGACAAAATGTAAACATTAGGTCAATATCTAACTGCATATGACAAGAAAGATTGACTATGTAAAAGCTAGAGGACTCTTGTTATGATGGTAGCCATGTTCATTCTATGAAATACAATCCCTATCCACCCATCCTATTTCTGAGATCTGGTCATTTCTGACAAAGGGTCTATTCTTGCCATTAAAATTAATTTGTGTGGTAAGAAATAGAAGACTCTGAAAATTATTCTAAGACCAGAACTCCTCGGAGCATGGCACATGAACGCCTGAATAACATGATTTGTGCATGGGCAGAACAGTGACAGATGTTCATTAAAATCAGAGAGGACCACTTTAATAATTTTTTTATCTCCTCTGGTATCTATACTCTTCAATTTAGATAGATATCCGTATCCTTTACAAACAGTGTATATGGCATCTTTAATACATCAATTACCAGATTCAAATGAATTTACATGTTTCTAGAATCACACTTCTAGTCCACGGAAGCTGCATACGCACTCGCTTCTTGCACTATCTCTAAACAGTTTGAACGATACGCTGCACAATTTACACAAAACATTACGCGGTTTTACGAAACGCTAAATGGTAAACTCAAAACTCAGTTGGTTCAATTTTGTCCAAAGCTTTCAAATTGTGATCATTTGGCGCTGAAAATAACGCACAGCCTATAGAAAAAATGTGTTAAAATGAATTTTGATATTGGTTGTGAATTTTTAAAAGAAATATCAAGGACAATTAAAAAATAAAATAAGAGTAAGCAAAACGTTGTACAGGGTGATCCAGAGAACAACATTCCAATGACTCTCCCTTCTTTTTCCAAGGTCATTTTGCCAATGATTTGTGTGTCTCTGTGAAATCAGTTTTCAAAATTTGAAAGTGATCACAAATACATGCTTTTTACTTAAAACATGTGCCGGTAAGTACAGATTTATTGTTTTTTTAGCTTTGTAACGGAACATTGATTTCCATCGGTAATTATTCTTTCAACAACTGTTGAGAAGACTCATTTCATGTAATAATTTGAAATAATCATACCATTCTATAAAGTAATAAAGTAATTTCACTTGCATCAAGCAATTTCATTGGCTGAATCATTCGGAGAAACATATATTTTGTATAATATAACTTGCCTACAGTCCCTGAAACGTTCTATTTTCCCACCTGGACGGTGAACGAACGCTGAACGAACGCAGAGCGAACGGTGAGTGAACGATGTGCGAACGGTGAACGCAACTTGGTGAACGATGTGTGAAAGGTGAACGATGAGTGAACGCAGAACGCGAACGGAGCCCAAGTGCGAGTGCAAAGTGAATTTTTTTAAGAACAAATTAATTTTTGGTATTGTAAATTTAAGATATTTCACAAGGACTTGCTCATGGTGTGTAATAATTATTTATTTTTAAAAATCATATACACTAAAAATAAAAACAATGCATGTACATGTAATAATGATTTATTTATAATAAAATATTTAAAAAAAATATACGGTTCTGATACAGGATGTCTTGTTTTATTACCACTGTAAATGATTTTAGGAAAAAAATTAGACACCTCGAGCAGCCCGTGTGGCTATTAACTAACTTTGTTCCTAGTGATCAAGTTTATGCATGTTGACAAAAAACTCGTGGAAGTTATGATCAAGACGGAATTATGAGTTGGAATAGATTTTGCGTAAATGATATTAAAATAACTTAAAGTTAGTTCAAAGAGTCTATGTAAGATGCGTAAAATCTTATGAGGGTTGACCATTAAGTCACCATAAAGCTCAGCTTAATGGTGGCTTAATGGTAGCTTAATGAAGTTTGGACATTCAGCACCTGTAAGTTGCAGCTTAATGGTGGCTTAAAGGAATTTACTTCTTTAAGCCACCATTAAGTCACCATTAAGCTACCATTAAGCGATTGTTTAAAGGTGGTCTTTCGTCTTGTGATTATTCTATAATTAAAATGTCAAAAATAAATATAATTTAACAATAGATAAACAAAAGAGAAATAAATAGATAAATAAAGAAATGAATAAATAAATAATAATAAAAAAAGGCGTGAAGCATTTGTGCATTGCCCTTTTTTGAATTTAATATTTTAGCATTGTTTTACATACTTGCAGGTACTTCATGCCCCTGCGAAATGATCAAGAATAATTCTTGAACTTTGAAGAAAAGTTCATGAATTATATTCTTGAATCAGCTCATGAATAGTTCATGAAGATCCCATGAAGTTAAAATTGGACACCCATGATTTCATGGATTTTATTCATGAAAACCAAGTTCAAGAATATTCAAGAATTATTTGTTGTTCATGAACAAACTTGGATTTTTTAATTGCCTGCAAAATGATCAAGAATAATTCTTGAACTTTCAAGAAAATTTCATGAATTGTATTCTTGAACTTTCAAGAAAACTTCATGAATGATATTAATAGGTTCAATGCATTTTCATGAACTAATCATGAATAATTTGTAAAAGTTATTTAGGAATGTTCATGAACTATTCATGAATGTTCTTGATTTTTGTAAACAAAAATGTAATAATATATGCAAAACGAAAAACTGTAAAAGAAAATATTTTAATAGCATCTTGAAAGATTTCACGATTTTTTTGTTTTCCAATCATAGTAACAAAATCTTTGTTCAGAGTAAACAACTCTGATAAGTGATATCGATAAAAAATAAATTTTGTAGTTCATTTCTAGTAAAATTATGAAAATTTTTAATTCAAACGCGACTCTTTGCAGAATCCTTAACCTTACTTGGCTTGGTCAAGAGGAGTGTGGGTTCCTTATTCAGCGTATTTCAAAGTGTATGCTTAAAATGGAATGGTTTTTAATCCAAGTCTCACTGCCTCGTAGAAAAATGTGTTCAGCAATTAGGGCATCAGCTAAAAGGGCTTTCAAGGACTTTGAGAAGAGGTGGTCAAATAAAAAAAAAATCTTATTGGCTTTCCTTGTGGAATTTTCATAATTTCATCACTTGGATACTTTGATCGATTACGATTCATATTTTCATTCCTTTCTTTTGTTTTTCTTCAAGATCCTGGATTTTTTTTTGGCAGCTAGAGTTTTTTTTTTAATCTTCTGATCTCAACTCATCAACATTATGATTTATACATCTGTGAACTGCTTCTCTTTTCCCTACAAGAACAAAGATTTTCTGAAAATTCTCATAAATGTGAAATCTTAAGACTTATTTTTTTTTTTGCAAAGTTGTTTCATTTCATTCTGCATCATAGGCACTGCCATATTTTAAAGCATTCCGAGCGGGAGTTTAGCCTGTTTCCCTTGCCCGCCATGTTCAAGATGTTAGAGGTAAACAAGATGGAATTTTTAATCTTTAATTATTAAATGTAATACAATTTGGTTGGATCCTTACTCATAACACGGTTTGACAAAATTTTCATTAAAAAAGACATAACTGAACTCTTACAAATAAACAGTAACATCTTGACAAATATCTCAGATTCAGCGATTGCCTCCATTTTTTTTTTTTGTAACTCACCATTAATATCTGCAGTTATTAAGTAAATTGATCCTCTGGATATTCTTTCTTCATATTCTGTTATTTTCTTCAAAGGTTGACAAAGAATGACTAGATTTACGCTAATAATCCTCCCACTCTACCGATTCACTTTCCAACGTCTCGCGCGTTTCAAATTTTGCGCCTTTTAAAAAGTGTTATGCAGAGCTATTTAAGAAATAGTTTCGAATTGCCAAAATTGTTGTTAAACAAAAAATAACAAATACTATCTGAATGCTTTTTCACTGAAATTAATTTTTTCAATTAATAAAAGTAAAATCATTTATTAAATTGGATTTTTTACATTATACCTATAGGGCAACAGTTTCGTATTTTCAAATATGGCCGCCTCCATATCATGAGGACAACAAATAAATTTTGGGAACCATTCGCCCTCAAACAGAGTACCCTGAGCTCTGTATAAGTATATAGTGTATAGGAGAATAGACTACAAAATACGAATGTGGGTCATGTCATAGATACTTCACAACCATGCAGCCTGTGATGTATCATTTACAGACGATGGACAGAAAAATGTGACGTGATAACTGCATCATAATATAAAGCGTTAACCCAAGAATAGTACGGACAAGAGATATGATATTTTAGCTGTAAATAAATCTAAGATACATTTTTACGAAGATCGTGAAATTTTTCCTAGACTATAAGTCTGTTTCATTTTCACACAACTTGTTAAACGTTTGACAAATAGAGAAAATTCGGTCGAACAAAGTTGTGTCCTGAAAAATGAGATAATTTAAAGCACAATATTAATAACGCTGGCCATTTTAAATTTATGAAACATAAGTAATTCAATATGAGAAAAATATACTGTCAATATTGATGCAGTGTTCTTGAAATTACGATCATAATTTAGGCCTAGTTACAGTCTCCCTTCTAGACAGTACATAACACAGGTTTATTATCTTGAAGAATCTAAGTTACCGATTTGGATAGTAGAAAATAGTGATTTTGACCTCTTATGTTCTCCTACTTGTCTCTGATCCAATACTTTCAAAATCAAAACAAAAGCATGTCATAATTAAATCAGGGGTTTGTTCAACATGCAAAAGTTCAAGTTGTATAATGGGAGTAATGAGTGTTTTCTGGAGATCGTTTGTGACAATTATTTTTACATTTTTAGTCTTCATGAAAATTCATGAACATTCATTACCTTGAACTATTAAGTTTTTTTCTTAAAACTGAAAATTAACAATATTCATATTTGTTCATCATTTATTCATGAACTATGAATTATGAATGTTTCATGAATTTTATTCATGAACAACTTTTATGAACCTGTTAAGAATCTTCTAAGCTCCATTCATGAACAATTATGAACAACCCATAAAGGTTCTTAAAATCATGAATATCATTTCGCAGGGGTGTATTAATTATTTTCCAGGGAAAATTCATGAAATAATTAGTAACAGCTGAATTATGATAATAGAAATATAAATATCAAAGATAATTTTTGCAATGAAATAATTATTTTTCAAACACGATATCTAAGTTATTTAATAAAAAAGCCATGTAAATCCCAACCATCAAAAAGATAAATCCTTTCACTTCGGAGTTCCAAATGACAATGAAGACTGAACGATGAGTGAACGGTGAAGGCAAGGTGAACGCAAAGTAAACGGAACGAAGAGCGAACGGTGAACGCACGCTGAACCAACGGTGAACGAACGCTGAACTAACGGTGAACGAACGGTGAGCGAACGGAAAATGGGAAAGTAGAACATTTCAGGGACTCTACTTCACAATGAGTTTCGTAAAAAATGTATCACTCCGTTTGATGTTACAGTACCGACCAGACACAACCTAAAAGAAAGCGAACCCTGAGCGGACCCCAGGTTCGCTCTCTGGGTCCGCTCCGGGTTCGCTCAGGGTCCGCTAGGGCTGACCCCGAGCGAACCCGGAGCGGACCCTAAGCGAACATGTAGCGGACCCCGAGCGAACCCAAGGCGGACCCAGAGAGCGAACGCCAAATTCAGCAGCGGTCCAAACGAGCGGACGTGGGTTCGGTATTTCTTTACGGAGCTGTCAATCAGGATTAGTGATTAACCAATCAGCGCGTCAACCAATCAAAATAGCATATTGATCTGTCGATTGAGATATAAGATCGAACGTGTTGATTTAAGAATTAAGTACGTTAGTTATTATACGGAGGCCCAGTATTTTCCGTAATATGATATACAGGTTTGCCAAAATTTAAAATCTATGTGCATGTACTAGATCATTGGTAGTTTTTGAATATGCGAAGCAAAATTTCCGCACTCTGTCATTTAGACGTATAGACCACGTTTAAAGATCCATTTTTTTTTTCTTTCGGAAATTGCTAGTTTTTTCCACTTTTTTCAACAAATAAAAATTGACATACTGCACATTCCTTGAGCAAAATAAAACACAAACATTTCAAAACATTTTGATGAAAGAAGGATGAAAACAAGGATAAGATTTTGCTTGAGGATTGTGCAGTATGTTTTTTTTTTACTTTACAGTACAATTTCCGGTGGCGGAAAGTTCATTGAGAGGTGTATTTTTATTTATGTGAAATTATATGACCATATATGACCATAGTTCATACAAAATGTTACTAAATTAATAATCCATGCATCGGCAATATATTTATTTTTTATGTAAATCTATTTGTCAAGAAAAATAGCATACAAACTTGAAAATACGAAAGAATAATAAGACAGATGACGAAGGGCCCTGCAGTGTGTAGGCCTAACCAGGATCAAGAAGCAATGAAAACGCTAAATTAAAAAAAATCAATTGATTAATCGTATTAGCACAGAAGAAGAAAACGGGTTTGTGTTTTATGCCAAAGGTATAATTTTATTTTTAAAAACTGAGAAAGTTCATATAGCAACCGTACGTCAACAGATGTGAATAGATTACGTAATAATAACAAAGATGACGTCACAATAGATCCCGTTTGATTTTCTTATGATTATTTTTTTATTCAAAACACTAATAATATAAAATCAAATTTAATATTCTGAGACCATAGATTGCTGCATAATTTTTATATAAACGCACATGTATATGTACGTTACGGATGAATTTTAAAAGATATCCTTCCAACAGTCAGATGGGGGGGGGGGGGGGGGGCAATTTGGATGAGGGGGGTCGTTGAAACAGTTATTGAAAAAAATAGGGGGGAATATTGCAAAGAAAAAATACTCAGTGCGGCGGCCCTTATAGATATACCGGAATTGTCACTCCTGATCAGTCCCAAATTTCATTCAATGTTTTTGTGTCTGGGGAAAAGAGCTGTTCAACACATTTCAGACATATAGTTCCCTTTGTTATTATTAAAATAATCCGTATTCATTTGTAAGTTTTCATCATCATCTTGTAAAGGTATATTTTCAAGTAAATGTATTCCTTGTAAACTAGTGTTGTGCAAATAAGTTCAATTAAATTTCAATACAATGTTCACAAAGTACATGTATATTTGTTTAATTACGAAAACCCTTGCTTTCAAACCATAAACGACATGCAGACTAAATAAAATTAAACAGATCTTTCTATTTGTTTTGTTGCCTTATATAAATATCGGAATTCCTGTAAATTACTCAATTTAAATCAACAGCATTTCATAGATACTCAGGATGACAGATTTAAAACAATAAAATATGTTAATTTATTTCCGGCTTAGATAAAAAAAAATATAAGACACAGTTTAAAAGTCAATTTAAGTCACAGAAACTTGGGGATATTTAGGTTCAAATTCGTGGAAAAAAATCAATTTGAACGTAGATAGCAAATATCATCTAAATCTACACTGAATCTCGTAATTTTTTTTGATTTCAGATACGCCATATTTAGCTTTAAAATTTAGTTCGACTTTACATTCTCAATCACATGAAAATGACAACTTGTTCGTGTGAAGTTATGTCTCTAATCCGAAATAAACAAAAAGAGATTTACAAGTGTTACATGTAAATAACAGGCACAAAACATCATTTTTGAAAACGGGGGGGGGGGGGGGGGCAGCCAGAGAATTTTTTTACTCACCTGGAAAAGTTGACAAGCCAAAAAAAAAAAAAAAAAAAAGGTAAAAGTTGCCCAAAGTCTAAAAATCCGATTTGGGGGGGGGGGGGGGGGGGGGGGGGGGGGGTGTTAGAGGCCAATTTTTTTTCAGGTGCCGAGTTCTTTGAGTACCGATTTTTTGCATACATTACTACATTTCCGTTACATCACTTTACCATAGTTAAAGCTTGGGACCAACCAGCTTTTCAATAAACAATTTTAATAGTAAAAATAATGTTGGGAAATAAAAGCGCCCCCTCCATGTTGCTACATGTACGTGCCTATATAATTCTGAAAGAATCTATATCCCGCATTTTAATTTTAAAGCATTTATATTACGTCAATGTAACATAATTAATTAAAAATATATGGATGTTTTACTTCTCGCGAATTTCTCACTCATATGAAGACGCCACCACTTGCCATGAAGATTGAAGATCTATTCTGTTTTCAATAAGAATAAGAATTTCAGAGTATAATAAAGATCTGAAATAAACATTGAACGCAAGTCGTTAAAAATACCAAGGTTAGATATATTTGCATTTAGTAAACATGATGGTAGATCAGTCTACAATTAAAGAATGTGCATCACATGTAATCCAAGAAAAAGGGGAGGTCGGTTTCTGGGGGGGGGGGGGGGGGGTATTAACCATGATTTAATAATGCTTAAAATCCTACATGTATCGTAAAGGTGGATTAATGATTTCAAGTAACTTGTCAGAAGGGAAATTTTCAATACTAATTACTGCAAAAAGAAAAAAAAAAAGAATCGTAGCTCCTTTTAATGTTTTTTTAAGCATAATCTGATGTTCTTTTTGTTTGTTTGTTATTAAAGTTGACAAAAAAAATATGTTCACGTATGCATTTGTATTCTCAAAAAGTAAAAGCCGAACCTGAAAATTGCGTTTTGTTAATTTATATACATGGTATCAACAAACTTCAAATCAAGATAGCCGACTTTATCATAAAAACCATCATAATAATGCTGATGCACGAACAATATCGTATGCAATTAATTCATACATGTATAATGTATGTACTCGTGTTTATTTTCTATTTACAAACTTACGCTGCATACAAACAAAAAATGAATAAAAGAAAAATATATTGTTCATTCAGAATTTTTTATATCGTTCATTCAGAATCGTAAAATTTAATCGTTATCAAAAATAATTGGAATAATGGATTTCAAGCTAAAAATTATGTTCCATAGGCTTTCTTGATGAATCGTTTTCTCGGAAAAACTAGCAAAATCAATGACCAACAAAATTTCCAGTAAAGACAAATAATTTTTAAATTCAGCGAAATATAAACTCTCTCCATATTTCAAGAATAGCTCACAAAGAAAACAGAAGCTATAGCTTTCTTCAGTTCAAAATTTATTCTTCTTAACTTTTACGCTGTATCGGGAATAAAACGTTCAAAATCCGATAACGTCAAATTGACGTCATAACGTCATTTTGTTATTTTCTTACGAAAAACTACCTATACTTAAAGGGCTCTCTCCGAGAAATGGTTTGAGATAATTACAAAAATTAAAATGACTTAGGAAGTTTTCAACCTAGACATGTTTCAAGAACGATTCAATTAGAATTTGGGACTGGGTTTCATTCTCTCAAAATGGCGTAACTATACTTGACAAAGAATAATCAGATAAAGATAATATAGAAGGGATATTTTAACATATGGATTATGATCTATTATACATTTTGAAATGTTTTAGGACTAATTATTGGGAAAGAATAATTAATTAAGGCGTAAGCAATACAAAGTTATGTGGGTGGTTCGAAAGTTGGAAACGCAAAATAACTGTAGAGTTACACTTAATTGAAAGAATAATCTTTTTAAGTATCAGCAAGCATTGGGTCTAATTCACGTTCATATTATTTTTACAAACTTTTAATGTGTAACAATAATGATAAATGAAATGTAAATATGCCAGATGTACAAAAGGTTACATGTAATTTATAGATGCGATATCATAATTCAGGTGTTTAGCAAATATTTAAACTACGATGTAGCAAAACGTAAGGAATAACAAATGTTTTTTAATTATATAACCATGAATTTAAAAGTATTTTAGTTATTCAGTTTCACTTGTACACCATTCGATACTGAAAATCAATTCAACACGCTTTTTTTTGTTTTCTGGCTATAATTTAAGAAAAATAAATGCCTTACAACCCGCTGTTAAATTAGTTTGAATTGGGATCGAGAAATCAAGGAAATCAATTATTCATGTACATGTAAATCTATGTCGAATGTACAGTTAAATTTAACAAAAAATTATCAATATTCTCCATTATATCACTGTTTATATGTTCATTGTACATGTCCGCACCGTCGCATAAACAACAATGATCGATCAACAATACCATTACTGTATTGGAATATACAAAGGGCGGGACTTACTGGCGGTAAGATTAAAGCGGGGTCCGCTTCACGCATCAGTGCGTAAAATGGTCCCAGGAAGCAAACACTATAGCGGACCCAGAGCTGACCCCGAGCAAACCCGGAGCGCACCCAAAGCGCACTCGGAGCGGTCCAAAATTTCTGAAAGCGAACCCAAAGCGGACCTCGAGCGAACCCAGGGTCCGCTCCGGGTTCGCTCTGGTGTTAGATTGTGTCTGGTCGGTACTGTGATTTTAAGATATGCTATATTTGAAGGCCTCTTTTTTTCGGAGGAAAATGTCTCATTGTCTTCAATGAAATAAAATTATAAGTAATGAAGCTAATTTCAACTTATGTTATACTATATAACATTAATTGGGGCAGTTTACGCTTTTTTTATAAACCTCTTCTCGGTTTTTAAAGCATAAACTGTCCTTAGTTATTTTATATCGTATAACATAAGTGGAAATTAGCTTCATTCCTTAATTAAGAATACAGTATTTAATGTTCAAGACTCATAAAATTAATCTGAATAATTTCAAATATGTATGTTCATTTATTTTACACCGTTCAAATAAATTTTGTGTATACTCATATTATGGTCATAAATGCGTTTCAGGGATTAAATCTTGACCGTCAAAAAATAAAGTAAATAAAAATGAATAAGTTGATACATTTAAAGTAAAATTTGATTTATCCAATAATATCAGGGAAAAGAACAACATGGATGATATTTGAATTTAACCGTTTATGTGATCCGCCAATACAAAATTGATAAGATATAGCAATAATGTTATCTACTTGTGTGTAACAATGATTTATCTTCCGGGTCAGACAAACCTGTTATTTATAAACTGATATTGTTGAAATCGAAACAAAACCGACTAACCAACAACTAAAAAGAAGGAAAAAAGATTTTTAAGGTACTTGTCATGAATGGATTCAGTTCAATTCGAGTGTCAGGTGATTTCCCACTTCATCTTACCTCAAGATGTATCTCGTTGGAAATCGAAAGTCTGAAGCTTGAGTTTCTTCTGTCGTGTGAGTGGGCGAGGGAGGGGCTGGAGAGGGAGCTAAGTGTGTTTTACGCCTCCGTGGAGTGGCCAGACTCTGCTGACACTGAACTGTACATCCGATGTACTGACCCTAGCAGGTACTTAGATCAATTAATTTTATACTTTTCGTATAAGTGCTCATTATGAACTCTTTTGAACATTATCAATAATCCCTGATTTGTAGATAATGCTTAATTTGATATGTTAATATGTAAAAAGAATCAAAGACGTTCAATATATGTTAAAAAAATTCTTCATTCTGTTCAGTTTAAAATGAATAACATATTTATATAATGATATAATAACATATTTTTGAAGAATAAATTAGTGTATTTGTTCCATTACATTAATATTGTTGAAAGGGTTGAACGGTGTTTATTCAAATGACAAAAAAATAATTAAAATGAAAAACATCAACTTATCTATAGATTGTACTAAAATGATTTTTGTATAATTAAACACTTTCCAAAATCACGATCAATGACCTACTTTTCATGCTACTTGTGTCATAGTATTCATCGAAAAATACATCAGTAGTATAAGACGCCTAGATGGCTGGGTCAACTGAGTGCACTTTTGGGGCTGAGGGGGGATAGCTGGGTCAACTGAGTGCAGCCCCTGGAGGGGGATAGCTGGGTCAACTGAGTGCAGCCCCTGGAGGGGATAGCTGGGTCAAGGGAGTGCAGCCCCTGTGGGGGATAGCTGGGTCAATTCAGTACATATAATCCCCCTAAATACGGGGGTGTGTTTACACTGTGTTTACATTATACACTATACGCTGCTGCTACTACCATTCATAACGCTGCTACTACGATTTTGGCAAATACTCAAGAATTTGATTATGACGTCACTCATTCACAGTGATTTTCCGAAAACTGAAAAAAAAAACAATAACACACAATAGAAACAAGAACACAGATTTTATTCAAG